>NC_041383.1:814480569-814500271 GCF_002162155.2 Triticum dicoccoides | reverse complement strand
AAGAGAAAAAAAATAAAAAAAGAGGAGAAGAACAAAGGAATATAAGAGAAGAAGAAAAAAATAGAGTAATTTCTATTTTTTCTTCTTCACCTCTATTCCTTTCTTCTTCTCCTCTTTTTTTCTTTTTTTTCTTCGATCTTCTCCTCTATTCCTTTCTTATTCTCCTCTTTTTTTTCTTCTTCCTCTTCTTATTTTTATCGGGTATGTCGTTGTCGATATACCACCTCCACGATAACTTCGACATGAGGGGGGGGGTCGATATACCCCCCCCCCCCGATAGCTTCAACATGAGGAGGGGGAGGGGATCAAGGGTTCGAGGGTTGATACGTCTCCGTCATATCTATAATTTTTGATTGTTCCATGCCAATATTATTCAACTTTCATATACTTTTGACAACTTTTTATACTATTTTTTTGGGACTAACATATTGATCCAGTGCCCAGTGCCAGTTACTGTCCGTTGCATGTTTTATGTTTCGTATAAACCCCATACCAAACGGAGTCCAAATGGGATAAAAATGGACGGAGAAATATTTTGGAATATTTATGATTTTTGGGAAGTAAAATCAACGCGAGACGGTGCCCGAGGGAGCCAGGAGATAGGGGGCGCGCCCCAGGGAGGCAGGCGCGCCCTGGACTCTCCTGGCCCCCTCGTAAGGTGGTTGACGCTCTTCTTTTGCCGCAAGAAAGCTAATTTTATGAGAAAGATCTGGGCGAAAGATTCACCCCAATCGGAGTTACGGATCTCCGGATATAAAAGAAACGGTGAAGGAGCATAATCTGACAACACAGAAACAGAGAGACAGATCCAATCTCGGAGGGGCTCTCGCCCCTCCCATGCCATGGGAGCCAAGGACCAGAGGGGAAACCCTTCTCCCATCTAGGGAGAAGGTCAAGGAAGAAGAAGAAGAAGGGGGGCTCTCCCCCCTTGTTTTCGGTGGTGCCGGAGCGGTGCCGGGGGCCATCATCATCACCGCGATCTACACCAACACCGCCATCATCTTCACCAACATCTCCATCACCTTCCCCCCTCTATCTACAGCGGTCCACTCTCCCGCAACCCGCTGTACCCTCTACTTGAACATGGTGCTTTATGCTTCATATTATTTTCCAATGATGTGTTGCCATCCTATGATGTCTGAGTAGATTTTCGTAGTCCTATCGGTGATTGATGAATTGCTATGATTGGTTTGAGTTGCATGTTTTATTATTGGTGCTGTCCTATTGTGCCCTTAGTGTCACGCAAGCGTGAGGGATTCCCGCTGTAGGGTTTGCAATATGTTTTATGATTTTCTTATGGTGGGTGGCGTGAGTGACAGAAGCACAGACCCGAGTAAGTAGGTTGTTTGCGTATGGGATAAACGGGACTTGATACTTTAATGCTATGGTTGGGTTTCACCTTAATGAATCTTTAGTATTTGCGGATGTTTGCTAGAGTTCCAATCATAAGTGCATATGATCCAAGTAGAGAAAGTATGTTAGCTTATGCCTCTCCCTCAAATAGAATTGCAATATTGATTACCGGTCTAGTAACATAGTCAATTGCTTAGGGACAATTCCACAGCTCCTACCACCACTTTTCCACACTCGCTATATTTACTTTATTGCATCTTTATCTAAACAGCCCCTAGTTTATGTTTACGTGCTCTTTATTATCTTGCAAACCTATCCTATCACACCTACAAAGTACTTCTAGTTTCATACTTGTTCTAGGTAAAGTGAACGTCAAGCGCGCGTAGAGTTGTATCGGTGGTCGATAGAACTTGAGGGAATATTTATTCTTCCTTTAGCTTCTCGTTGGGTTCGACACTCTTACTTATCGGAAACTGTTGCGATCCCATACAATTGTGGGTTATCAAGACCTTTTTCTGGCGCCGTTGCCAGGGAGTCATAGGGTGGGGTGAATATTCTCGTGTGTGCTTGTTTGCTTTATCACTAAGTAATTTTTATTTGCTGTTCCTTGTAGTTCTGTATCTTTAGTTATGGATATGGAACATGAAATACCAAAAAAATTAGGTGTAGATGCTACTCATGGAGATGGGGAACCTCCTAAAACCCTCGATGCTCGTTATGTGAAAGAAATTATGCACTACTTTAATAATCCTGAGAAAACCCCATTCCGTTATGTTATGGGAGACACGTTGGATCAACGTCAATACTTTAGGGATTATCGCTTGACACAAAAAGGGAAACTATTATGGGATCAAATTTCTATGTTGCATTGGTATGCTCGTCAACTATGCGTGATACATGATTATACTTGTTGCTCTAGGATGAAGGCTCCACACCTTCCCTTTTCATGGAAATTCAATGATAATGAAACCTTAGCTTCTTATGCTAATGGTGTCTATGATTACTATGATGTAGAACAAATAGAAGAATTTGTTGCTTTTATGGGTGCTTATGAGGTTGAATCTATGTTTAAAGCGTTTGATGATTTTGATGATTCAGTTTATAGACCAGAAAATCTTGCTATACTTAGATATTGCTATGAAAATTATGAATACAATTACTATATTAATGCACTTATTGAGAAAGTCTCCGCTGTCCAAGAAGAGACTAATATTTTGCAGGAAGCTATGGAAGAAGAAATTGATGAAACTGTGAGCTCATTAGAAGAAAAAGATGATGAGGAGAGCGAAGAACAAAAGGAGGAAGAGCGGATTGATCACCCATGCCCACCTTATAATGAGAGTAACTCTTCAACTCATACATTGTCTAATTCCCCTTCGTGCTTACCGAAGGATGATTGCTATGATGATTATTGCTATGATCCCGTTGATTCTCTCGAAATATCCCTTTTTGATGATGCTTTCTATGCTTGTGGCCAAGATGCCAATATGAATTATGCTTATGGAGATGAACTTGCTATATTTCCTTATGTTAAACATGAAATTATTGCTATTGCACCCACGCATGATAGTCCTATTATCCTTTTGAATTCTCCCTACCACACTTTATCGGAGAAGTTTGTGCTTATTAAGGATTATATTGATGGGTTGCCTTTTACCATTGCACATGATGATTTTGATAGATATAATATGCATGTGCTTGCTGCTCCTACTTGCAATTATTATGAGAGAGGAACTACATCTCCGCCTCTTTATGTTTCCAACACGATGAAATTGCAAGAAACTGTTTATACTATCTATTGGCCTTTACTTGGTGTGCATGAATTGTTCTTTTATGACATGCCGATGTATAGGAAGAGTGTTAGACTTCGTCACTGCTTGATATATGTTACTTTGTGCTCACTACTAAATTACAAATCATTGTTAATTAAAATTGGCTTTAATATACCTTGGGATCCGGGTGGATTCATTACTTGAGCACTAAATGCCTAGCTTAATGGCTTTAAAGAAAACGCTGCCAGGGAGACAACCCGGAAGTTTTAGAGAGTCATTTATTTATGTTGAGTGCTTTTATATGGTTTAAAAAAAAGAGGGGAACCTAAAAACTTTTCAAAAAGGAAAGTGAAAGTGAGAAAGACAAGCATTGTTGAAGTGGGAGCTAGCCTTGGACTTTGTTCATGCTCACGGAAACTTTGTGAATCTTGGTTACAGAAACTTTTCAACAAAAATAATTATCCCCTTGTAAAATTCCATTGTATTATAAAAATAATGTGCCAAGGTTTGCCTTTAGGATGTTTACAATGCTTGTTGGTTTGTACGGTGCGGGACAGAAACTTTGGCTGTAGTGCGCGATTTTACATTTTTGACTGAAACGTCAAATACTTCTGATTCCTTTTGCACTGTCTTGATGTCCAACTTGTTTATTTTTCCTAATTTTGGTAGAATTTGTGGGGTACCAGAAGTATGGTGAATGTTCAGATTGCTACAGACTGTTCTGTTTTTGACAGATTCTGTTTTTGATGCATAGTTTGCTTGTTTTGATGAATCTATCAATTTATACTAGTGGATTAAGCCATCGGAAAGCTATATTACAGTAGACACAATTAAAAAAAATATGAATTGGTTTGCAACAGTACTTAGAGTGGTGATTTGCTTTATTATACTAATGGATCTTACCGAGTTTTCTGTTGAAGTTTTGTGTGCATATAGTGTCTAATCGAGGATGCCTCAATATGAGGAAAAGGAAGAGAGGCAAGAGCTCAAGCTTGGGGATGCCCGAGGCACCCCAAGTAAATATTCAAGGAGACTTAAGCGTCTAAGCTTGGGGATGCCCCGGAAGGCATCCCCTCTTTCTTCAACAAGTATCGGTATGTTTTCGAATTCGTTTCGTTCATGCATTATGTGCAAGTCTTGGAGCATCTGTTGCATTTAGTTTTCATTTTTATTTTATGCACCATGCTGGTATGAGATAGTCCTTGGTTGATTTATAGAATGCTCATTGCACTTCACTTAAATCTTTTGAGTATGGCTTTATAGAATGCTTCATGTGCTTCACTTATATCATTTGAAGTTTGGATTGCCTGTTTTTGTTCACATAGAAAACCGCCATTTGTAGAATGATCTTTTGCTTCACTTATATTTGTTAGAGCGTGGGCATATCTTTTGTAGAAAGAATTAAACTCTCTTGCTTCATTTATATCTATTTAGAGAGATGACAGGAATTGGTCAATCACATGGCTAGTCATAAAATCCTACATAAACTTGTAGATCGCTGAATATGATATGTTTGATTCCTTGCAATAGTTTTACGATATAAAGGTGGTGATATTAGAGTCATGCTACTGGGTGGTTGTGGATTGTAGAGACACTTGTGTTGAGGTTTGCAAGTCTCGTAGCATGCACGTATGGTAACCGTTGTGTGACAAATTTGAAGCATGGGGTGTTTCTTTGATTGTCTTCCTTATGAGTGGCGGTCGGGGATGAGCGATGGTCTTTTCCTACCAATCTATCCCCCTAGGGGCATGCGTAATAGTACTTTGCTTCGAGGGCTAATAAACTTTTGCAATAAGTATATGAGTTCTTTATGAGTAATGTGAGTCCATGGATTATACGCACTTTTACCTTTCCATCTTTGCTAGCCTCTTCGAGAGTTGGTGCAAACTTTGCCAGTGCATCCAAACCCCGTGATACGATACGCTCTATCACACATAAGCCTCCTTATATCTTCCTCAAAACAGCCACCATACCTACCTATCATGGCATTTCCATAGCCATTCCGAGATATATTAACATGCAACTTCCATCATCATCATATACATGACTTGAGAATTTATTGTCATATTTCTTTGCATGATCGTAAGATAGCTAGCATGATGTTTTCATGGCTTGTCCGTTTTTTGATGTCATTGCTACGCTAGATCATTGCACATCGCGGTACACCGCCGGAAGCATTCATATAGAGTCATATCTTTGTTCCAGTATTGAGTTGTAATATTGAGTTGTGATGATCATAGAGCATTGCCCTATGAAAAAAAGGAAAAAAAGGAAAGGCCAAAGAAGCCTAAATAAAAAAGGGGGCCAAAGAAGCGCACCGAAAAAAGGAAAAAAAAGACAAGAAAAGGGGCAATGTTACTATCCTTTTTCCACACTTGTGCTTCAAAGTAGCACCATGTTCTTCATATAGATTGTCTCCTATGTTGTCACTTTCATATACTAGTGGGAATTTTCATTATAGAACTTGGCTTGTATATTCCAACGATGGGCTTCCTCAAATTCCCTAGGTCTTCATGAGCAAGGAAGTTGGATGCACACCCACTAAGTTTATTTTGTTGAGCTTTCATACATCTATAGCTCTTAGTGCATCCATTCCATGGCAATCCCTACTCCTCATATTGACATCAATTGGTGGGCATCTCCATAGCCCGTTGATTAGCCGCGTCGATGTGAGACTTTCTCCCTTTTTGTCTTCTCCACATAACCTCCATCATTATATTCTATTCCACCTATAGTGCTATATCCATGGCTTGCGCTCATGTATTGCGTGAGGGTTGAAAAAGCTGAAGCGTGTTAAAAAGTATGAACCAATTGCTCGGCTTGTCATCGGGGTTGTGCATGATGGGGGCATTTTGTGTGACGAAAATGAAGCATGGCCAAACTATATGACTTTGTAGGGATAAGCTTGCTTTGGCCTTGTTGTTTTCAAAAGACATGATTGCTTTATTAGTACGCTTGAAGTATTATTGTTTCTTATGTCAAATGATAGACTATTGCTTTGAATCACTCGAGTCTCAATATTCATGTCACGATTAGACATATGATCAAGATTATGCTAGGTAGCATTCCACATCAAAAATTATCTTTTTTATCATTTACCTACTCGAGGACGAGCAGAAATTAAGCTTGGGATGCTGATACGTCTCCGTCGTATCAATAATTTTTTATTGTTCCATGCCAATATTATTCAACTTTCATATACTTTTGGCAACTTTTTATACTATTTTTCTGGGACTAACATATTGATCTAGTGCCTAGTGCCATTTCCTGTCTGTTGAATGTTGTATGTTTCGCAGAAACCCCATACCAAACGGAGTCCAAACGGGATAAAAACGGACGGAGAATTATTTTGGAATATTTATGATTTTTGGGAAGTAAAATCAACGCGAGACGGTGCCCGAGGGGGCCAGGAGATAGGGGGCGCGCCCCAGGGAGGCAGGCGCGCCCTGGACTCTCCTGGCCCCCCCGTAAGGCGGTTGACGCTCTTTTTTTGCCGCAAGAAAGCTAATTTTATGAGAAAGATCTGGGCGAAAGATTCACCCAAATCGGAGTTACGGATCTCCGGATATAAAAGAAACGGTGAAGGGGCAGAATCTGACAACGCGTAAACAGAGAGATATATCCAATCTCGGAGGGGCTCTCGCCCCTCCCATGCCATGGGAGCCAAAGACCAGAGGGGAAACCCTTCTCCCATCTAGGGAGAAGGTCAAGGAAGAAGAAGAAGAAGAAGGGGGGCTCTCTCCCCCTTGCTTTCGGTGGCGCCGGAGCGGTGCCGGGGGCCATCATCATCACTGCCATCTACACCAACACCGACATCATCTTCACCAACATCTCCATCACCTTCCCCCCCGCTATCTACAGCGGTCCACTCTCCCGCAACCCGCTGTACCCTCTACTTGAACATGGTGATTTATGCTTCATATTATTTTCCAACGAGGATGTTGCCATCCTATGATGTCTGAGTAGATTTTCGTTGTCCTATCGGTGATTGATGAATTGCTATGATTGGTTTGAGTTGCATGTTTTATTATTGGTGCTGTCCTATTCTGCCCTCCGTGTCGCGCAAGCGTGAGGGATTCCTGCTGTAGGGTTTGCAATATGTTTATGATTTGCTTATGGTGGGTGGCGTGAGTGAGAGAAGCACAGACCCGAGTAAGTAGGTTGTTTTCATATGGGATAAAGGGGACTTGATACTTTAATGCTATAGTTGGGTTTTACCTTAATGAATGTTTAGTACTTGCGGATGCTTGCTAGAGTTCCAATCATAAGTGCATATGATCCAAGTAGATAAAGTATGTTAGCTTATGCCTCTCCCTCAAATAGAATTGCAATAGCGATTACCGGTCTAGTAACATAGTCAATTGCTTAGGGACAATTCCAGAACTCCTACCACCACTTTTCAACACTCGCTATATTTACTTTATTGCATCTTTATCTAAACAGCCCCTTGTTTACGTTTACGTGCTCTTTATTATCTTGCAAACATATCCTATCACACCTACAAAGTACTTCTAGTTTTATACTCATTCTAGGTAAAGTGAACGTCAAGCATGCGTAGAGTTGTATCGGTGGTCAATAGAACTTGAGGAATATTTATTCTTCCTTTAGCTCCTCGTTGGGTTCGACACTCTTACTTATCGAAAACTGTTGCGATCCCCTACACTTGTGGGTTATCAAGGGTTCGAAGGGTCGAGGGTTGTCAAGGGGCCGAGGGTTCGAGGGTTCTAGGTTCGAGGGTCATCGAGGGGTCGAGGATCACCGAGGGGTCAAGAGGTTGGCTAGTGTCAAAGTATTGCAGAAATCTATGGCTTCATCGTTAGCCATTAGTAACCGGGGCATGATGGTACGAAGTTCTCCAAATTTATTCTAGAACGGAGTCCTGGATAGGATAATCCTCCTTTTGGTACAAATTTCAGCAAAGGCCTTCCAAATAGCAATATTCGAAAGGCTCTTGTTGTACTTTGTACCAAAAAGTGAATTATCATATCTGGGATTCTGTTCCAGAATAACTTTGGAGAGCTTCGTACCATCATGCGCCTGTTACTTTCGCCTAATGACGAAGACATGGTTTTGTTGAATCCTTTGACACTAGACCATAGAAGCACTGCCGAGGCCACCCAAATTTACCAAGTTAAAAGAGCGTTGTCGTCGAGGCCACCCCGAACCCTTGAAGCGTTGTCGAGGACACCCTAAACCCTAAAGAAGAGCCGAGGCCACCAATTAATATAATTCCTTGTTGGGATTAGCTATAGCTAGGTCTACGTTTGCCACTAATATATCCATTTGTCATGTTTGTATTATAATTGCCATGTTGTAATATTTGCAGAAACTATGGAGTAGGGCTGAGACGAGGAAGCAGAACAGGTGTTGGGGGACATAATCGCAGTCGAAGGTGATGTCATATCGTATCTCAACGAAACTGATGGTCTGGAAGGAGAGGGTGAAGCAGGCTACGGTTATCGAACAACGGAGAAGGAAGGACATGATTATGATGGCTCCGGTGAACGAATGCCGGTGCAAGAAGGAGACCGTGATGACGGCTCCGGTGACTTAACAGAGTCCGGTCAGGTATATATATTAATTAAGCCTGTGCTGACTAGCTAATTGATGCATTCATTATTTTGGTATCTACACATATTAACTCGCGTCTTTCTTCTTTTTTCTAGCCCTTCGGATCGAGCACAACTTCGGTAAAGAGACGAGGCCCAAAGAAAAAGTTGTGCTCAGATGAAAGGTTCACGATCACAGCAATCACGCGTGATGGCCAACCGATTGAACCCCTTCGGATCAAGGACACATTTACTGCTCAGTGCGGGACATGATCCCAATCAGCATCGAGCTATGGAATCTGCCTAAGAAGGAGAGCTTCAAGTTTCTTTTGTCGAAGATAGATAGAAAGAGGATCTTTGGATAGCGCTGAAGGTAAATTTCACCCTACCGAAAGAGGAGGATCCGGAGAATCCAGTTATAGAGCCACTAATCAAGTCCTGTGCTCTCAAGAAGATGTCAGATCTATTCAGGAGGTGGAAGAATGAGCTGAAAGGAAAGTTTGTCGACAAAGAAAAGACACCAGAATTCATCGGCTCGTATGAGAAGCTCAGAGATCAATGGGATGCATTTTTGGCCAACAAGACATCGGAGAGGAGTAAGAAGATGTCAGCGACAAACAAGGTAAATGCTGCGAAGAAGGAGCATCAACATCGCACGGGGCAGGTGGCTACGTCAGAGCCCGGCCGTTGTGGGCCAAGGCTGAGAACTACCTGCTTGATAAAGGGGTCGAACCAGAGACATTGAACTGGCCAGACTGTTCAAGTACTTGGTTCTTCGGGGTTGGTGGAACCTTGGACACTGTAACTGGGAAGTGCGTTTGGACTAGCAAGCAACTGTGAATACCAGTCATGAAGCTTCAGGACTATATCATCACAGCGGAGGAAGGGAGGTTCGTTCCAGACAGAGAGAGGGACGAGCTCACAATGGCCCTCAAGAATCCTTAGCACCCTGGACGGACATGAGGCACGCCAGGCTCCGTTCCGTGGAAGGAGGGGTTTCCGGAAGTAGGCGGTTACAAATGCCAAGAGAGGAGGAGGAAAGTGGAGCAGAGAAAACTGCAGGAGCTGCACGCAAGGGTACAAAAGCTAGAGGATCAAGAAGCAGTTCAAAGCAAGCGACCTGCCGAAGCTACCCCCGGAGCTACCCCGCCATCTCAGCGGAGAAGCAACATGGCTTCCCCCGAGCTGCTTCAGCTGGAGGCTGTCTTCACGGCTCCTTCTAGCTACCCCGTGGATGCTATCACAAAGTCTCAACATTGCGACCTTATGACGCAATGGCAGAACTACAAAGTCATGGCGGCTGTCGGCAACTTTTCACTGCCGTCCAATTCCAAAAGGATATGCTAGGGTGATGGTGGACGAAATAACGGAGGGATTTGAGGAGCTCGTGCTTGACCACCCTACCGGTGAAGGGGAGACTAGGCTGGGTTCTGCTCTAAAGACTCCATGCCTATAGCGGAAGGAGCTCATCAACCTTCCGAACTGGACGCCTCCGCCTCCTCCTCCTCTTCTGGCGAGTCAGGGCACTCCGCCTGCTCCTCCAGCGAGTGATCAGCGCACTCCGCCTCCTTCTCCGGCGTGTGGCGGCACTCCGCCTCCTTCTCCGCCTGCGGCGCGCCCGACCAGCCAGCCTCCTCCTTCTCCGCCTCATCAGCAAGGGCAGAAGAGACTCGCCTCCGCTCCAGCTACTCTGTTGCGTCGTAGTCCTTCTCCTCCGCCTAATAAGAAATGAAAGAAGACAGCCGCAGCCGCTCGGCCTGCTCCGGCGTCTAGCAGTACAGCTAGAGGCGGGAGGCAATACAGATTCGGTCCATCTCTCAAGACTCCAGAAAAGTTACCATACGAGATGACCGAACAGGAAAACACGGATATATGTCAAGCCCAAGTGAAGGACTACTTCAAAACACAAAGAGCTAAGAGACATCCACCTCCAGAGGAGAAGATAGAACCGGTGAAAGCGAAGTGCACTTTGCATGCCCTGTAGTGACCACCACCGTCTCCACCGCAAACCAACTATGAGCGCATTACTGAAAGGACATATAAGGAAGCGAAGCGGTCGGGAAGTACTTGCAGTGAAAAAAGGTTATAAGAACGAAGAAGTGGGAAAAAATTCCCCAGCTCGGCGAACAAGCAAACCAATCGTGCTCCCCCGCTCAAGGAGTCTAGCGATATCGTCGCTAATCATCCGGGGATCTTGCCCCGGTACCAATCCTGTAGATTACATGCACGATGATGATGCACATTTTGTGATAATGAAGGTGGACATATTCAAATACGAGTACGGGAAGCCTCTCGTCAAACATGGCACTACTCTAACAACCATGATGCGAAGATTCCATGATTGATACATGTAAACCTGCAGAAAGTCGTCTCGGAAGAAAATCGATACTTTCACACTGAAAGTTAAAGAGGATCAGCACGACCTCGTTCGAATTGAGGAGTTGTCTATTCCATTTGAGGATTTCTTCCAGTTTTTCAATCAAAAGGCCCTCCATAAATTAACGGTCACTTGCTACTATCTGTAAGTAATACTTCTGTCATTAAGTCTCTGTATATAGCTCAGCTCTTTTATTGCATGTATATATAATTATCCTCACTATATTATGCAGATTGAAGATCGCCGAATGTAGAAAAGCTGAAATGTATGATATTGGGTTCATTAATACAAATCTCATAGATCAATTTACGGTTACATTTCATCCCAAAGAAACCAAGGACAACTTGCTACGATCATTGATAATAAATCAAAACAAAGATACAATACTCTTTCCTTACAAATTCAAGTGAGTGTTGCTGTCTTGTGCATATTCGGTTTCCCTTAATTATTACTCGAGGTTATAGTAATTAATGTAAATTGATGAGTTATGCATGCATGCGTAGTTTCCACTATATTCTCCTAGAGATTAAGCTTGAGCGGGGACTAGCAAACGTCTTAGACTCGAGACGAAAAGATCCCGAGGACTATGCGGACATGTCTAAAATGCTAGAGAAGTAAGTTGAATCGATCATTATCGCACCATATCGGCAACTTTGTTCATTTCATGATATCAAGTAATTGTTTTCTTTGTCTCGCAGGGTTTGGAAAGTATTCACCGCACAAGTTTCGGGACTGCCGCGGGATCTGACTTGGAAATACCCGAAAGTAAGTACTACTAGCTAGCTAGTTCCGCGCATCTCCCGTTGATTCTAGCTACTTTCATCAATGCCATTTATAATGATTCATTATCAGTTTGATTGACCTCTATTTCTTTTAAAGTGCTTGTGGCAGGAAGCCGGGAATAATTAATGTGAATACTACGTCTGCGACTTCATCTACAACACGACGCCAAGAATAGGCGGGGCTACTATGAAAGACAATATGAAGTGCGTAAGCAAAAATAGTCACAAGTTTATTTTATTACCATCATTTCTGTCCACTTTCATTCATATATATGTATTGACCCCCTTACTGAAATTAGATATGGCAGATGCGGGATGAACTCCTACCACAAGATCGCATGCGAGCAATTCAAGAGGAATTGGGTGGATTCTTTCTTGACCATGTCATCAATAAAACCGGAGAATACCACCATGCATGTGGAAGTTGAGTTCATATGTTTGGGTATTGTAAGAGATTTTACACATTGTATATATATATATATATATATATATATATATATATATATATATATATATATAGCCAGTAGCGTCGGTAAAATATACGAAAACTTATTGTTCGACCAATCTCTCGGAGAAGGAGAGGTCGATCACTTCTCTCTGTATATGTTCATGACGATCTTATGTACTTAATAGTTTCCTTCATTTGCATACTAGCTAGCTAGCGTGTCGAGTCCTCTCTATATGTAGCATCGACAAAGCACGGAGATAAGAGATGACACTTCTCTCTATTAGCTAGCTAACAAAATATATGAAACCCCTAAATTAACCCCAAAACCCCCCAACCCCCCCCCTTAGAAAAAAAAACAAAAAACCCAGCCCCTGAACTACAAACGCGTGGAAGCCTTTTGGTCCCGGTTGGTGGCATCAACTGGGACAAAAGGTCCCCCTGCCTGGGCAAGCAGCAGCGTCCATGTGGAGCCCCATCTGTCCCGGTTCCTGGGCGAACCGGGACTAAAGGTGTAGGGCTTTAGTACCGACCCTTTAGTCCTGGTTCAGGAACCGGGACAAATGAGCCTCACAAATCGGGACGAATGGGTTTTTTTCTACTAGTGCTCCGACACGAGCCCAGAACCACACATACTACTTGTCCTGGAAGAGGACGTCAGAGGATGGGAACATACCTTCCAAGAGTGGCGTTTTACCATGCTTCCTGTTTTGTTACAAGTTGTGGTTATGCATTATGGTTATGTGTTTTTTTGCGGTGATTTATGGTTGTATGCTTGTCAATTGTCATGTTATGTTTCATATATACTTTATGTATTATACTATTGCTATATGCATCCCATGGATGTGCTATATGTGTATCCTCGTTCTCAAACAGGAGCTGAGAATAAATCTGCAAGTAAGCTATTGCGGAAAGTGGTGGCACCGGTACCCTTACTTTTACGAGATCCTGACTGATGGGGAACGTTGCATGGAAAAGAAAAAATTTCTACGCACACGCAATGATCTAACCATGAAGATGCATAGCAACGAGGGGAGAGTGTGTCTACATACCCTCGTAGGCCGTAAGCGGAAGCGTTGGACAACACAGTTGATGTATTCGAACTTCTCGTGATCCAACCGTCAAGTACCGAATGTATGGCACCTCCACGTTCAGCACACGTTCTACTCGGTGACGTCCTCGCCTTCTTGATCCAGCAAGACGGGAGAACTAGTAGATGTGTTCTGGCATCACGACGGCGTGGCGACGGTGATGGTGAAGTGATCTCCGTATGGTTTCGCCTAAGCACTACGAAAATATGGCCGAGGGACGAAACTGTGGGGAGGGGCATCGCACACGGCTAAGACAATGTATTGGGTCCTTCTCTCCCCTAGGGCCGGCCACCTATAGGGGGCGCACTAGCCCCTTCTGGGCTGGTGTGTTCCCTCACGTGGTCCATTAAGCCCATTAGTATGTCGGGGTTTCCCGGAACCCCTTCCGGTGACCCGACAAGTACCCGGTATCACCCGAAACACTTCCGTGTCCAAATACCATCGTCCGATATATCAATCTTTACCTCTCAATCATTTCTAGACTCCTCGTTATGTCCGTGATCTCATCAGGGACTCTGAACAACATTCGGTCACCAAATCACCAAACTCATATTTACTCCTTCGGTTCACCGAGGTTGATAAGCAGTTATATGTTCACTCCATTGTTTCTGGGAGTGTAACTAACTCCGGTGTGATCAGTGACGACTATCTTTAGCACTCAATCGAGCCGAACAATGCAACTATAGTACTAGTACTAGGGTTCAGATTGGGTAGGAATTCTATTTCATACAGTACCTTGCGGCCTTTATTAGGTTTAGTAGGTCAGCAGTTGAGCTCCTCCCAAGTTATAAATCTGAAACCCTAACTGAGGCAAATTTATATGCATGTTCCACTCCACTCCACTGTCTACATGTTTACTTTTCGGTACTTTAGTCGCAAATTTATATGCACACCTCATATGAGTCTGTGATCATATTACGTAAAATTTATATGCATGTTCCACTCCAGTGTCTAAATAGAATCTGATACATTTGCTATGTATACTGAAGTTTTGCTATGTATAACATTGCTACATGTGTATTTGTCTATATAGAATTGCATTCATTTACTCTTCTAGACATGAACCAGCTCTTGCATGGAACTGAATCTGATACATTTGTGTAGTAAATGAGTATGTTAACATTTCACCTAGCTTGTAATCAAATTTTATTACTGCTCATGTACCTCAAGTTTATTTGTCGATGAGATGCCTGAGTCTTGGTAGTTTTAGAATCCCTATTAGTTGTAACATGAGCATTACAAAGTTTCATATCTATGATCAATTTGTCTTGCTGGCATATGCTTATTTCTTTAGGTTTTGTTTAGCTGATAAAGATATGGTTTTATATACTAATTGATCTTTTCTGCTCCTTATCACAGATGCGGGGAGCCCGCCACCGTAGGCCGGGCTCTGCCACACCGGACTACAACTTGGAAGGTTTCGAGTTCTTCACGATCATACTTAAGAAATACTCTAGGAGGCAGGTATATTAAAGGGGAGATCTCCCCTTCACCCATCTCTTTATCATAACTCTGTTGTTTGCTACATCACTCCTTGACCCACACAGCAGAGGCTGCCTGACACTTTTATGAAGATGTTGGACGACCATCAGCCAAAGAATGCGAAGCTGCGACAGGCCGGCAGCGGGCTTCACAGGCTGTGGGAGTGGAGGTGGTGATCAGGTATAACCACTTGTACCTGTGTCGTGGCTGGGAGCAGTTCGTCCGTGCCTACGACCTGCAGCATAGATACTTCCTTGTCTTCAGGTACGATGGCGACGCCATGCTCACTGTGAAGGTGTTCAACATGACAATGTGCCGCATGTCCTACCAGGACAACGACGATGCCATTACGCTTTGTCTCACACCGATTGTTAAGAAAACTTTGTTGCATTTGGTCAGGCAATATAGGAGCAGCAGCAACGACTCAGGCTATAGCCAAAGCACCAGTAACTCTAGCTACAACAAAAGCAGCAGCGAGGATGAGGAGGAACAAAGTGGGGAAGAAGAGGAGCGGAGCGGGGATGACCTCGCGATGGTGGTGGCTGACGATGGCCACGCGATGGTGGTGGCTGACGATGGCCTCGCGATGGTGGCGACTGATAACGAGCTAGCGGCGGTGGTGCATGAAGATGGGCTCGCGATGGTGGTGGTGCCTAACGATGACCACACGATGGTGGTGGCGCCGGCGATCCCACAGCTGGCGGACGACATGACCATGCCAATTGTGGTAGAGGAGTACATCCCACTGCCTCGCCGCTCTAAGCGCATCAAGATGATGAAGGAGAAGAAGAAGAAGGAGGAGTGAAGATCTTAAGAAAAGCTAGTCTTCTTCCTCGAAGCCTAGCAGCTCCGCCTCCTCTGATCAGCACAATGCCGCCACCTTGCGCCGTCGCCCAAGACGACCAGTCGTGCCGCCGCGACGCAGATTGGGGAAGGAAGCGCCCCGGTGCCATGGGTGACCTGCCTCACCTGATGGCGCGGGAGGGAAGAGGGCCTCCGCCGCCGCCATCAGTCGCACGGGGCTTCACCCGTCGACCTCCTCTAGCGGCAACAGAGGGGAGGGGTAGGATGGACGGGCCTGGCGGCGGGGGCTAGGGTTTCCACCCGAGCCGCCCTAGCGGGAGGGCGACGCGGGGGTCTTGAGAACTTTAATAGCTGCTAATTAGTAACTTGAACCCATCATTTTTGGTAGTAGCAAAAATCCCGAAAGTTTGATTATAGCAAAGTAACTAGTCGGTTCCAGCAAAATTTTTATTCTGGTTCTTGCAATAACCACATCGCCGGTGAGGCGCGCTACAGTTCCAGCTCCAGTGGGCACGTCGTCTTGCCGGTTGCAGCAACCGCAGGTGCCGGTTCCAGCAAAAGTCTTGGCCGGTCGTAGCAAAACAATGATGCCGATTTCTGGCAATAACAAAGCCATTGGGGGTTGGAACAAAACAATTTAAAAAAGATGCAACCAGCTACTGAAAAAGCTACATCCGTCAATCCAAAAAGCTACAACCGGCGTCGCGGCAGAAAAGGAACATGCCATCGCGGGCGTCTCTCCCCGGCTGCACAACCAAGGTAGCAAGCAGCACACGTCCCTGTTGCGGGCGTCCACCCTGCAGGACCTTGATGCTGCGCCGAGGCGGGGGAAGGGGGAGGTGGGGAGGGAGACAGAGGATAGGCTGCCTGAGCAGTTAATTAGATTCATGGCGCCGCGGCCGGCTTGTCACCGCAGATGGCAAGGGATAGCGGGGGGAGAGGAAGGTGGAAGACGCGGTCATGAGTGGTTGGGCGTTGTAGACGACGGGAGAGATGGGGATAAGATCGCTGAGCGATGCTTGGTCCCACCCAGGCACGTGAGGTGCAAACCGACTGATTGACCTGTTGGAAACGTACGATGTGGGCAATCGAACGAGCCGCGTGCAACCGGCCGAGCGTTCTGCCGGCGCCCTGGCCCCAAACATTTCCCATAATCAATGGACTAAAAATATACTTTTCTTTTATTTAAATGATGGGTGGAGTTGTGTGCTTTGTTGGGTGCCACGTCTCACTTATATTGGTAATACCAGTATCCCAGTAGGTGTAGCAATTTTACAGAAGCACTCTCGACCATGGTGATATTTTTTACCAACGAGATAGGAGCTGTTTGCATAAGTGCCGGTAGGTGTGTAATCGCGCATGCAGGTAGCTAGTCTGCTAACATGCCAATCTAGCTTACGTGCAAATGTGCTTCTGAGCAGGGACGTCTGGGAGCACAGTTCGCGAGTATACGTGTATGCATGTGTCCCGTGCACGATACTAGTAGAAATTTCAATTTGAACAAAGGATAGAAAAGGTAACAACAGAAAACGAGTGTTAATCGTATTCGCGCATGTACGCTCGACTAAAACAAATTTGAATCAGTCGACAAAACGAAATTGCATCTTCAGTTGATTGACCCGTAGCCGGTCCCAGAAATCTCTCTAAGCCATAGTACAGCCAACAGCCAGTTGCACACCAGGTACGGTAAAATACAGTACAAACTTTTCCGTAAAGTAAAAATACAGTACAAACTTGAGAACAAGCAGGAGTAATACTCAAGGAAAAATATAGCGCGCTATACAAAATAGCGTAGCCTCTTAAATTATGCTATTAGCATGCTATAGCGTGCTATTAGCGAGACATTATACACTGATTTATTTAATGAGACAATTTTCCACACGCTATAGCGCCTTATTTTTAATTGCTAATACTCCCTCTGTTCTTAAATATACGGCCTTTTGATAGTTCAATTAGGAACGGAGGGTGTATATTATTCCGTGGAAAAGTTAATCGGGGAAGGAAGGAGCGATCATGCGATTGTATGGGCATTGATGGAGACGCTGTGGAGGACGACGGTCTCCACGGTGAGACCGGGGCCAAAGCCGAAGAGGACGCCCCAGTCCATTCCCTCACCTGTTGTGGTGTGGCCATCCTCAGCAGAACGTTTACGCATCTCATCCAGGATGAAGAGCACGCAGGCGCTTGACATGTTGCCGTATTCAGAGAGGACATGCCTAGTGGCGCGCATCCTCTCCTTGTTGAGGTTTGCCTTGGCCTCAACCATGTCAAGGATCGCTGGCCCGCCAGGGTGTGCCACCCAAAAGATAGAGTTCCAATCATCGATGCCCAGTGGTTTGAAGGCGTCTTCGAGGACGCGCTCGATGTTCTTGGAGATGAGTCCGGGTACGTCCTTGAGGAGATGGAAGGTGAGGCCAGCCTCCCGGAGGTGTCCTTCGATGGCGCCCTCCGAGTCCGGCAGAATGGTCTGGCTCGCCGACACCAGTTGGAAGAGAGGACGCTCAACAGACTCGTCGGGGTCAGCGCCGATGATCACCGCGGCTGCACCGTCAGCGAAGAGCGCCTGGCCGACCAGCGAGTCGAGGTGGGACTCGTCCGGGCCGCGGAAGGTCACTGCGGTGATCTCGGAACAGACCACAAGCACACGCGCGCCGCGGTTGTTCTCGGCGAGGTCCTTGGCGAGGCGGAGCACGGTGCCGCCGGCGAAGCAGCCCTGCTGGTACATCATGAAGCGTTTCACGGACGGCCGGAGGCCAAGCATCCTGGTGAGCTGGTAGTCGGCGCCCGGCATGTCCACACCGGAGGTGGTGCAGAAGATGAGGTGGGTGATCTTGGACAGCGGCTGGCCCCACTCCTTAATCGCCTTGTGTGCTGCCGCCTTGCCGAGCTTGGGGACCTCCGCGAGGACGATGTCCTGACGCGCGTCCAGAGACGGCGCCATGTAGGCGCACATGCCAGGGTTCTCCTGGAGGATCTCCTCCGTTACATGCATGTGCCTCTTCCTGATCTGGGACTTTTCACCTGCACCGCCCGAGGTACGTGTTAGTGAGCGTTCGTGCGTCCCCATGCGCCTGTTCATCCGAGAAAGACAGGCAAAAAAGAGACTTCAGGACACACGTAATTAGCTCTAAATTATTTGCCCACCCATGGTTCCGCTAGTACTCGCTATCATTTTGTCGAGCAGCCGATCATGGCCATGCTCCTTGTGTCCGTTTCACATATATACCTGTTCACTACTCCCTCAGTAGAGAAATACTCCTTTCGTTTCTTTTTAGTTCGCATATAAGATTTGGTTAAAATTAAACATTGTAAAGTTTGACGAGCTTTGTAGGCAAAGATATCAACATTCAAACTATGAAACCAATATTATTAGATGCATGTTGAAATTAACTTTCATAACATATAACTTTTCTATTGTGGAGGTTGATATAACTTTTTATAAATTTAGTCAAACTTTTCAAAGTTTGACTTTGACCAAATCTTATATACAGACTAAAAAGATATGGAGGGAGTATATTTTTTTGGATCACTGTAGTGTGCTATTAGCCGTAATGTACACGTCACCAATACAAGGTCCCACACACGTCATCAACATTTAACTAAAAAGTCTTATATTTCATTAGTTTAAAGAGGGAGTACATCCCTAGCTAGCTAGTCGAAATATGGCTTACGGCTAGTGATTAATTTTTGTTCTACTAGCTTATTTTTCACAACCAATTAAATGTTAATACACATGCACGTGACAACATTGCCCACATCCTCCATGTATGTGGTAGGAGCATCTACAATCGCCCTCCTCAAAAGTCTGGAATGACAATCAATCTGGTTAATGATCAAACGGGAAGAAAGAAAGAAAAATGACCCAACCGGACTCCTCATTTTATTTCTATTTTTTTTTCAAACTGTCCCTCCTATACAGTCCGTATATGGCAGGGCATGGGAGGTCGAGTGTGTCCAGTCAGTCCTCCAGGTAGATTTGGCCCATCACGGATCACCTTTTTCTCATTCTCTCTCTCTCTCTCTCTCTCTCTCTCTCTCTATGTATGT
>NC_041383.1:814461823-814480247 GCF_002162155.2 Triticum dicoccoides | reverse complement strand
GGACACGCCTTACACAAAGCAAACGCCTCCACATATGTTTGAGGGGCCATATTTGTCTAGTTGGACTGTAGATAAGTGTGCACAAGCAAGACCCCAACACGTACACGATATTCATGGGTACGTAGTACGTAGTACAATAATCTGTTACTCTATCTGTACTGATCTAGAACATCTTATATGAGTTTACAGAGGGAGTATTAAAGTATTCATATATAGCACAATAATAATAACATATACTTACACATCCTCTTGAACTTTTCCTTGAGGTTGGCGAGGTGCTCGCTCTTGGTGATCCTGAAGTAGTAGTCCGGGTAGTCTGCCTGGTACACGCAGTTGGCTGGCGTCGCCGTTCCGATTGCGAGCACCGTCGCCGGTCCCTCCGCCCGCTGCGCCTTCCTCACCTCCTCCACCGTCATGGTCGCGGCCACCATCGATCTCTACACCTAAAGACTTCGGGGTGCAGTGGGAAGCGCAGGAGCCAAGATGCTAGCTGCCTGTATTGGTTTGGTGTGGGCGGAATATATAGGTGGGGAATGGTGGGCATGGGGCAGGAATTTTGTTAAAGCTGTGTTTCTTTTTAGCTGCTCCCACGCAACCTTCTTGTACAAATACAACGGATTTCCTCGGCCAGTGCAGCCACCAACCTTCTCAGTCGTAGATCCCAATTATTGGAAGAGACAAAAGTAGAATAAACAAATACGAACCCTCTGGTGCTTCCTTTCATGCTTTTCTCTAGTTATTTTGTGTGTTTGTGTGTTATACATGCAAAAAACAAAGAACAAGATAGCTCCATTGTTTTTCTGTGGAACTGTGGATGCCTAGTATTTTTGTTTCCATTTCTGTGATCCTGCACATCACAAATACGTAACATTACAAAGAAATGTGTGCTATATATAGAGCAGTTCCATTGAACTGCACAGATTCAAATGCTTTTTCATATGAATATGCTACTAATTTGTGATGGCCCATGCATGGAGATAAGAGCATCTCCAATAGAAGATGCGAATTTGGAGATGTAAAAAAGGAGATTTACATCTCCAAAAAGTGTTTTTTGCATCTCCAGAAAAGTACCAACTCGAACAGATGATTTAAAACCGAGATATAAAAGAGCAACTCCAACAGATGATACAAATGGAGATGTCAAATTGTACTCCAACTAGTGCTCAGGCGGCGGCAATGCAGGGCAGCAGGCGGGGCTGCGGGCAGCGTTGCAGGGCTGCGGGAGGGGCGGCAGGGCTGCGGGTGGGGTGGAGGTCGGATCAAACGGCAATGGGAGTGCGGGGCCGCGGGGCAACAACGGTAGTGGAATCAAGCGGCGGCAGTGCAGGGATGCGTCGGTTGAAGCAGGCGGGGGAGGGGGCAACGGTGCGAGGATGCGCCCGGTGATGCTTGCGAGGCGTCGATGGTGCGGGGATGCGTCAGGTGATGCGGGTGGGGCGGAGGCGACGGTGGAATCAAGTGGCGGCGGTGGAATCGATCGGTGATAGAAAACCACCAGATTCACAGCATGTGGCGGCGTCCGGCGGACGAAACCGGCGGCGGAGTGTCGGAGGTGTCGGGCGGGCGGCGGCGGTTGCGGATTTGGGTGAATTCGGCCGGCGGCGGAGTTGGGGGGGGGGGTCGGTCGCGTGGAAGTAAAGTGAACGGCAGCTGGCGCGCGACCGGGAAATATACATCTCATGTAGGTGGAGATGTATATTTGCACTGCGAAGTCGTATAGTTTACATCTCCGGGAGGTAGAGATGTATTTTTTTTGCATCTACATCATCTGGTATTTAGTTTTGCATCTACATCATCTCGTCCTCGGAGATGCAAAAGTTATTTAGTTTTGCATCTACATCTTCTAGTATTCAAGATGCTCTAACCCATGAGTGGTCGTTTATGTTTGGAGTTTGTAAGGTCAAACTGGCAACCATATATGCGTTTCTGCATTTCTATGCATGATCGCAACAATGTGATGTAGTGGTAAAAATGGAAAATATTATTGACTGTATGAGTAGTTTAGACAGACAGTTCCTCAGGCTTTGTCTAAGGTTAAGCATCTATTGTTGCAGGGTGTCAGGCCATCAAAATTGTAGTGAGTGCCTCAGGGAAGTCTGACAATATCCATCCTATTCTTTCGTTGATGAGCTTTATGTTTTTTTATGGAAAATGGGTGCATTGGATTATGAACAGTTAAAATTTATGTTCTGAAACAATAACCTGTTTTTAGATGCTTTTGAATAGAAGTAGCATGCTTCTCTTCTATGAAAACAATAAACGTGGAATGGTGGCAAAGGGCTAATGCTTCTTTAGTCTGTAGGTTCTAATATTATCTTCAAACCGATGTGTTCTACTCGAGCTTTGTACAGACTACAGTTTACTTTTTGCTAAGGTAAACATAGTCCTTTTGTACCGCGCACACATGACATACGTTTGAGCTCGCCTCAGTTCATTCAGGAAACACAATGTTCGCGAGCGACGGAGGATGAGCGTGCTTGCATCACTCCCTCAACTTTCGTCCACTAGCGTGGTGGTACAGAACTTCACACCATGTCATGACACACCACATGGGCCTTAGAGATTAAGTGGTAATTTATTATTCATGTCCAAGGACCATCTTGTTAAAAATTGTCCACACACGAAGAAATCTATCAGAACTATTGTGTTATTCAGGTGAAGTGAACTTAGTCATAAGGACATACAGGAGGAGCATTTATTTTGTCACATGTTTATTAGTTTCTTTTCTTCTGTCCATTTTCATGCAAAGTCCAGGGTCAAACTTGTGCAAGTATGATTCTATCTAATGTATGTACTTCCCTTGTGCAACTGGAACTTCTTCCCTGTAGTGAACCCTTTAATTAGTTACCCTATATAAATTGTACCATAGGAGACTGCCAATATTACACTCCATCCGTTCGGAAATACTTGTCGAAGGAATGGATGTATTGTCGGAGAAATTGATGTATCTAGACACATTTTAGTTCTAGAAATATCCATTTTTATCTATTTCTTCGACAAGTATTTTTGGACGGAGTGAGTACTTGGTTATGCTTCAAGATATCAGTGTATTTTTTCTTTATACTATATGTTTTCATCATCAGCCATGCATGGCCCGCCTGAATATACCTAAAATCGCATGCGGAGAACGTCGCTATAGCCAGGTCGAGCGGATCATGCGGTTACAGCTATCAACAAATTAGAGGTTAAATTCACTAACTCCAAATAGATCTATCTATCTATCTATCATATTACTACTCATCTACTCCCTCGGTCCAGAAATACTTGTCACCAAAATGAATAAAAAGGATTGTATCTAGATATATTTTAGTTCTAGATACATCTCTTTTTATCCATTTTGATGACAAATATTTTCGGACGGAGGGAGTATTTTTTTAAGTTTAAATTTTACATAATCACGATGATTGCGAGGGAAGGGAGTCACGCCACATACAGGCGTGCTTCCCGAGCTTGCTCGACGTCAGTCAGTGAATCCAAGTTGTGAGATCAGTGATAATGTTTTTGATAGTTCTAGCAGCGTCAAGATCTACGTTACGAAACACATTCGTATTGTGTGTGTCCCAAATTTTCCATAGCATTATGAGTATTGGCGCAAGGCGTTGGGTAGTCCAGAGGTGCATGTACGGTGGCCGAATTGTGATGCAACACACACTTGTTGAGCAGCAGGGCAGGTGACGAAGAAGTGCCACAGGATGGTAGATACTTTGCTCCGTCGTTGTTGGGACATACAGGTGAAGAACAAGTGCCACAGGGTGCCACAGGATGGCAGATACAGTGGCCGGTCTGCAGCTAAGCGTTGCTACCGGCATGCTCTTTGGCGGTAGGGTAACACAGTCTACCGCCAAGTCAAACAGACATGACGGTGCTGTTAAGTCTTATCGCCAGAGACCGTGACGGTAGGCTGTGTTACACTACCGCTATCGACCCCAGCAATAGAAAAAAGTCAGATCCCGAAATTATAGCAAAGCAGGGTCAAATCTCGCCGAACATATGCAAAAGGGGCAAAACACCAAATTTGGCCGCAACTGGGAGGTGAAACATAACGCCGCCCCCGGAGGTCCCCTCATTCGTCTCCCCATTCCCTCACCGCCACGAGAGGGTGTGTCGGGCAAAGCCAGGTCTGCACCAGCGGCGGCGATGTCTCTATCGCCCCCCACGAGGGAGATCCTGAACGGGCTAGATCTGGCGTGCCGGGGCATTGCAATGGGCGACGGACAAAGTGATTAGTCGGAGCACGAGGGCGGTTGCACTAGTAGATAAAGGGGCTTTTATCCCTGTTGGTAAGGCCCTTTAGTCCCGGTTTTTGAACTGGGACTAAAGGGTCGTTACTAATGCCTCTCCCTTTTAGTCCCAGTTCTTAAACGAACCGGGACTAAAGGCCACGGCCACGTGGAGCCCCACCTTTAGTCCCGGTTGGGACATACAGGTGAAGAACAAGTGCCACAAGGTGCCACAGGATGGCAGATACAGTGGCCGGTCTGCAGCTAAGCGTTGCTACCGCCATGCTCTTTGGCGGTAGGGTAACACAGTCTACCGCCAAGTCAAACAGACATGACGGTGCTGTTAAGTCTTATCGCCAGAGACCGTGACGGTAGGCTGTGTTACACTACCGCTATCGACCCCAGCAATAGAAAAAAGTCAGATCCCGAAATTATAGCAAAGCAGGGTCAAATCTCGCCGAACATATGCAAAAGGGGCAAAACACCAAATTTGGCCGCAACTAGGAGGTGAAACATAACGCCGCCCCCGGAGGTCCCCTCATCCGTCTCCCCATTCCCTCACCGCCACGAGAGGGTGTGTCGGGCAAAGCCAGGTCTGCACCAGCGGCGGCGATGTCTCTGTCGCCCCCCACGAGGGAGATCCTGAACGGGCTAGATCCGACGTGCCGGGGCATTGCAATGGGCGACGGACAAAGTGATTAGTCCGAGCACGAGGGCGGTTGCACTAGTAGATAAAGGGGCTTTTGTCCCTGTTGGTAAGGCCCTTTAGTCCCGGTTTTTGAACTGGGACTAAAGGGTCGTTACTAATGCCTCTCCCCTTTAGTCCCAGTTCTTAAACGAACCGGGACTAAAGGCCACGGCCACGTGGAGCCCCACCTTTAGTCCCGGTTGGTAACACCAACCGGGACTAAAGGAAATTTTACGATTTTTTTATTTTTTTTTTATTTTCAAAATTTCTGAATTATTTTAACCTCTAATCTCTAATCACCACCCCTCATCACTGCTCAATTTATCCTCTAATCTCTAATCACCCCTCATCATTCTAAATCATCTAACTTCCCGAACGGTCACCCATCCTCCCACTCCCCCAGCCTGAGCACGCTTAACTTTCGGATTCTATTCTCCCTCGTTTTCAAGTCTGCACTTGTTGTTTTCCTGACAATAGTAAGATGTCAATCCTATTAACCTTCAGGAATTTTGCTTGAGCATGAAGTGACACATTTCACTGTTTGAGTTTGAAACTATTGTTTTAAAAAACAATAATTATTTAGTAACACTAATATTTCTTGAATAATTAGTTTGACCATTGTTTGACCATCGTTTGATCACAGTTTGACCATTGTTTGACCACAGTTCGACCAGATTTGACCAAAGTTCAAAATAACTGAAATAATTATTTAGTAACACTAATATTATAGAATAATTAGTTTGACCATTGTTTGACCACAGTTTGAAATTTTTTCGATTTTTTCCACTCTAGATCTAAAAAGGCCCGTAACTTTTTTTCTGTTAGGCTTTTGAGGATTTTGAAAATGTTTAACGAGTTCCCCCAGTTAAATTTGGATGTAACTTTTCGAGTAGATGATTTTTCATATAAAAAACTTTTTCATCCGAGTTATTATGCAGAAGTTATGCCCATTTTTACAAATTCTCGAGAGATTTTGCAAATAAAGTCGAAATTCATATTTGCAAATTTTCCCAACAACTAGACCACATATCACATGGGAAACTTATTTTCTTTTATTTTTTTTTGACATTTTCATCATTTTCTTTTATTTTTTTAAAAACTGAAAAGGCGATCCAGGGGGGTAGAGTTTGAAAATGGGACCTTTAGTACCGGTTCGTGCCACGAACCGGTACTAGTGCCTCAAACCCCATTAGTACCGGTTGGTGGCACGAACCGGGACTAAAGGTCTAACCCTTTAGTCCCGGTTGGTGCCACGAACCGGGACTAATGGGCATCGCACCCTTTAGTCCCGGTTCGTGCCACCAACCGGGACTAAAAGGTCCAGACGAACCGCGACAAATGGCCCACGTGGCCTCTGGGCGAAAGAACCGGGACTAATGCCCCCATTAGTCCCGGTTCTAGACTGAACCGGGACTAATGGGCTAACCCGGGGTGGACCAAAGCCCTCTTTTCTACTAGTGTTGGCGAGAATGTCCTAGCGCCGGTGGGACTGGCGTGAGGAGGTGTGGTGCTCGCTCAGGGTCGGGAGCTTTGTTGGCTTCATAGACAAGGCCAGATCCAGATCTCTGGCAGAGATGGCTGTGGGCCGCCACATTGCCATGGCGTGCGGCTGGTGTGGGTAGGGACGTGGCACGGGTTGTCGGCTTCCCCCTCTTCATTCATGTGGTCTGGTACGATGGTAGGTGCCGTCCGGCGGTGCTGTGTGTGCGGCCTAGCGTGGGATGCATCATGGTCTGTATCTTTGTGGCAGGGTGAACCGAGGAGGCAGGTAGGTGCCTCCTGGTTTTGCTAACACCGTTATCCGAAGGAGCTAGATGTGTCATGTTAGCGGCCCTGGTCCTTTGTGGCGGTGGGGTAGCTGTAGCGGAGCCGGCGGCTGCAGACCTTCCCATGCCCAATTCGGACCGGTTGGTCCACCTCCAGACCAAGGGTCTAGTCTGTGGTTGGAAAGAGGAGCCTTCTACCCTGCACCGGCTGGTCTTCTCCCCATGTTCACTAGTAGAAAAAGGGTCAAATGTGAGACAGATTAGTCCCGGTTTGTAACAGAACCGGCACTAATGTGTCCATTTGTGCCGGTTCCAACGGCTAGGCGGGAGGAGCTCTTTAGTACCGGTTCGTGGCGAACCTTTAGCACCGGTTCGTGCCACGAACCGGTACTAAAGAAAGTGGTGGCAGGATGTTGTCAGAGTGGGGCCCTTCCAGCACCTTTAGTACCGGTTCGTGGCACGAACCTGTACTAAAGGTCGTCCTATATAAATCCTTCGTCCACCCGCACTCTGTTCTTCCCCCTTTCCCCTCTCCCTCTCCTCTGTTCTTCCCTTCTCCCTCTCCTCTGTTCTTCCCTTCTTCCTCTCGAGTTCATCACAAAATTTGCCCCAAATTTGTCAAGATTTGCAGGCCCCCATCCATTAATGATCACCAAGGTTAGCAACTTTGTCCTTTCATCTCTCATTGCTAGATTAGCTCTTGCATTGGTTTATATAGTGATTAATTGTGGGTTTTAATAATTTTGGAGGAATTATATGTGGTAGTATTTGATTTATATGCAATTTGAGGTCAAAATAACACTTAGTTTGCATATGTAGGTGTGTTTTACTTAGTGCCTTCTAAATCTCCGTCGTAACCACCGTCGATCGCCCGCACCGTCCCGTCGCCGGCACCACCTTGTGGTGAGCCTCTTGTTCATGAAATTTTATATAAAAAATTGATGTTTGTGTGATTTGGATATATAGTTACTCGTATAATTATCTTACCTGTACGTTGTTTGTTATACATAGTGCCATGGTTTTGATATCCGTCCCCGTCGGCCCTCGTCCTTGTTATGATTCGGATGTGGTATATTCTCTTTTAAAACTATTTGTTGCATTTCGTGTTTATGTCAAATTATGCCCATCAAGTTAACATAGATATTTTTATCTAGGAGGTATGTGAACCGGAATTCCAACCGACCCTATTGTCGAGAGGTTAAATTTAGTTGAAAGAGAAAACGAGTACTTGAAAGAAAAATTGAAAAGAATTGAGGGGGAGAAGATGGAATTGGAGTTGCATGTTGCCGATGTCGTCGATGATCACAATATCAAGATGGAGAAAATGCGCTTGAAGATTAGAAAGATTAGTTGCAATCTTGATAGCATTTGTTGTTGCATTTAAATGCTTTAGCTAGAGAGTTATTTGTTTGTTGCATTTAAGTGTTGTATGAACTTTATGTATGAACTTGTATTAATTTGGTCTATTCGGTGTTGTGTAATGAAGATGAGCCGGCAATGGATGTACGATGACCGATGCTCTCCCCAGTTCGTTGAGGGCGTGCATACTTTTCTGCTTGCGGCTGAGGCAAACAAGCGGGCGGATGGTTTTATGCCTTGTCCATGTGCTGGCTGTAAGAATGGTCGCAATTACTCTACGTCAAGAACCATTCACGTCCACCTGTTTGAGTCCGGTTTCGTGCCCCACTATAATGTTTGGACCAAGCACGAAGAAAGAGGGGTTATGATGGAAGACAATGAAGAAGAAGAGGACGACGATAGCTATCCTAGCCATGGGTTCCCTGAATACGATGATACAACAATGGGGGAAGAAGCTGAGCCGGTAATGCGGAAAGAAGCTGAGCGAGCAATGCGGGAAGAAGCTGAAGAAGAGGCATCAGATGAGCCCGTTGATGATCTAGGTCAGGCCATTGCCGATGCAAAGAGAAACTGCGCAAGTGATTTGGAGAAGAAGAAGTTGCAGCGCATGTTAGAGGTTCACAAAAAATTATTGTACCTGAATTGTGTAGGTGACAAGAAAAAGCTGGGCACCACACTGGAATTGCTGCAATGGAAGGCAGAGAATGGTGTATCTGACAAGGGATTTGGAAAGTTGCTGGTAATGATAAAGGATATGCTTCCAAAGGATAACGAATTGCCCGAGAGTACGTACGAAGCAAAGAAGGCTGTCTGCCCTCTAGGGTTAGAGGTGCAGAAGATACATGCATGCCCTAATGATTGCATCCTCTACCGAGGTGAGTACGAGGATTTCAACGCTTGCCCGGTATGTGGTGCATTGCGCTATAAGATCAGCCGCGATGACCCTGGTGATGTCGAGGGCGAGCGCCCCAGGAAGAAGATTCCTGCCAAGGTGATGTGGTATTCTCCTATAATACCACGGTTGAAACCTTTGTTCCAAAACAAAGAGCATGCCAAGGCTATGCGATGGCACAGAGAAGACCGTAAGAAAGACGAAAAGTTGAGAGTACCCGCTGACGGGTCGCAGTGGAGAAAAATCGAAAGAAAGTACGGGAAGGAGTTTGCAGATGACGCAAGGAGCGTATGGTTTGGTCTAAGCACAGATGGCATTAATCCTTTTGGGGAGCAGAGCAGCAACCATAGCACCTAGCCTGTGACTCTATGTTTGTATAACCTTCCTCCTTGGTTGTGCATGAAGCGGAAGTTGATTATGATGCCAGTGCTCATCCAAGGCCCTAAGCAACCCGACAACGACATTGATGTGTACCTAAGGCCATTTGTTGAAGAACTCTTACAACTATGGAATGGAACAGGTGTACGTGTGTGGGATGAGCACATGGGGGAAGAATTTGACCTAAAGGCGTTGCTGTTTGTGACCATCAATGATTGGCCTGCTCTCAGTAACCTTTCAGGACAGACAAACAAGGGATACCGCGGATGCACGCACTGTTTGGATGATACCGACAGTATATATTTGAATAGTTGTAAGAAGAATGTGTACCTGGGACATCGTCGATTTCTTCCGAGCAGGCATCCCGTAAGAAAGAAAGGCAAGCATTTCAAAGGTGAGGCGGATCACCGGACGAAGCCTCGCCACTGTACTGGTGCTGATGTACATGATATGGTCAAGGATTTGAAGGTGATATTTGGAAAGGGTCCTGGCGGACAACCTGTTCCAAAGGACGCTGACGGACGCGTACCCATGTGGAAGAAGAAATCTATATTTTGGGACCTGCCATATTGGAAAGACCTAGAGGTCCGCTCCGCAATCGACGCGATGCACGTGACGAAGAATCTTTGCGTGACCCTGCTTGGCTTCTTGGGCGTGTATGGGAAGACAAAAGATACACCTGAGTCATGGGAGGACCAGCAACGTATGCACGGAGAAGACGGCATACATCAGGGTCATGCAAGCTACGCTCTTACCAAAAAAGAGAAGGAAATCTTCTTTGAATGCCTACTCAGTATTAAGGTACCGTCTGGCTTCTCGTCGAATATAAAGGGAATAATAAACATGGCAGAGAAAAAGTTCCAGAACCTAAAGTCTCATGACGGCCACGTGATTATGCCGCAACTGCTTCCGGTTGCATTGAGGGGGCTTCTACCAGAAAACGTTCGATTAGCCATTGTGAAGCTATGTGCATTTCTCAATGCAATCTCTCAGAAGGTAATCGATCCAGAAATCGTACCAAGGTTACAGAATGATTTGGTGCAATGTCTTGTCAGTTTCGAGTTGGTGTTCCCACCATCCTTCTTCAACATCATGACGCACGTCCTAGTTCACCTATGCGAAGAGATTAACGTTTTGGGTCCTGTATTTCTACACAATATGTTCCCCTTTGAGAGGTTCATGGGAGTCTCAAAGAAATATGTTCATAACCGTGCTAGGCCAGAAGGAAGCATCTCCAAGGGCCATCAAAATGTGGAGGTCATTGAGTTTTGTATTGACTTTATTCCTGACCTTAAGCCGATTGGTGTTCCTGAATCGTGGCATAAGGGCAGACTGGATGGAAAAGGCACGGTAGGAGGGGAACAAATAATATGTATGGACGGACATTCTCTCACTGAAGCACACTACACAGTTCTACAGAATTCCGCCTTGGTGGCTCCGTATATGGATAAACACAAGAATTTGCTACGCTCCAAACACCCGGAGCGGTTTAATGACTGGATTACACGTGAACAAACCAGGAGTTTCGCCAGCTGGTTGCAGACACGTACCATGCATGACACCTCTATTGAAGATGACCTGTACTTGCTATCCCAGTTACCATCTTCGAATATAATGACTTTCAAAGGGTACGAGATAAATGGAAATACATTTTACACGATCGCCCAAGATAAGAAGAGCATCAACCAAAACAGTGGTGTCCGCTTTGATGCAGAAACCAAGACGGGAAAGGAAACATATTATGGTTATATACAGGACATATGGGAACTTGACTATCGACGTGGTTTAAAGGTCCCTTTGTTTCGGTGCAAATGGGTCAATATGACACGAGGCGGGGTAACGGAAGACCCGCAGTACGGAATGACAACAGTGGATCTCAACAATCTTGCATATGCAGATGAACCATTCGTCCTAGCCAATGATGTGGCACAGGTTTTCTATGTGAAGGACATGTCTACCAAGCGAAGAAAAAGAAAAGATAAGGAAGCAAATGCATCGTACGATGAGCCAAAGCGGCACATAGTTCTTTCTGGGAAGAGAAACATCGTGGGAGTGGATGACAAGACAGACAAGTCAGAAGATTATGAAAAGTTTGATGAAATTGCTCCATTCACAGTGAATATTGACCCGAGCATCCCGTTAAATTATGAAGATTTTCCATGGTTACGGCGCAAAGGGACACACGCGAAGAAAAAGTTTCACACCCAAAGATCTGGGATGTGATCGGCTTCACTATCATCACTTTCTTCTGTGTTTCACACCCAGAGGGGAATCTTTGTAATAGTTAGGGTAGTTATGTGTTTTGGCATTTGAAAGACGAAGAAATTTTATGTGCAAACAAATTCTTTCATGCCTTTACTGATTTTTAAAGTTAAGTTATTCACAAACTAGTGATTCACACTAATTTCAAATAATTTAAAATTTAAACTATTCAAATTTGAAAACTACTGGCACTAACAGAAAGTTTGTAATTTTTTGTACCTAAAGCAAAAATATTCACAAAAGAAATTCTAAATACACAAAAAAACAACACAAAAATAAATAAAGCAAAAAATAAATAAATGAAGCCCGCCTACTAGGCCAGAGCGGCCTGCATACGACTAGAAAACCAACCTGTTGTTGGGCCAGGATGCAGGCCCGCAAAGGCCAAGTGGGCCCACAGGGCAGCAAAGAACACGCAGGCCCAGTAGGCCTGCTTCGGAGAGGAGCTCGAGAGAGCGACCGCACGGGGGTTTATAAACCAGTGCGGTCACCCCTCGGCTAGCGAGGTGGGACTAAACTTGACACACCGCACCTGCGCCAGCGCACCCCCTTTAGTACCGGGTCGTGGCACAAACCGGTACTAAAGGGGGGGGGGCTTTAGTACCGGTTTGTGCCATCACCCGGTACTAAAGGGGGTCGCTTCCCGCCGCTTGGGCTGGCCAAAACTGGCCTTTAGTACCGGTTGGTGGCACAAACCGGTACTAAAGGCCCCTCCTATATAAACAACACTTACGAAAATTTCAGTTTCTCATCTGGCTTCTTCTCCTCTACACCGTCGCCCGCCGCCCCCGTACGTCTCCATCCCTCGTCACCGCCCCCGTCGCCGCCCCGTCGTCCCCGTCCCCGTCGTCCCCGTCGTCACCGCCGCCCCGTCCCGGCCCGTCCCGCGTCGTCCCCGTCCCCGTCGTCGGCGCCGCCCTGTACGTCCCCGTTGTCGTTGCCGCCCCGGCCCGTCCGTCCCCGTCCCCGTCATCGCCGCCCTGTCCCTGTCCCCGTCGTCGTCATCCCCGTCGTCGCCGCGCCCGTCGCCGTCGCCGTCGCCGCGCGCCCGGCCCCCGTCGCCGCCCCCCTTCGTCCCTCACCTCGCCGGTGAGCGTGCACACACACACACATACATTTTTTGTTTTTTAGTTATACAAATAGTTAGAAATTTTTCTGTTTTTTAGAAATTGTTAGAATTTTTTTCTGTTTTTCAGAAATAGTTAGAAATGTTAGAATTGTTAGAATAGTTAGAAATGTTAGAATTGTTAGAATAGTTAGAAATGTTAGAATTGTTAGAAATTTTTCTGTTTTTTAGTTATAGAAATAGTTATAAAAAAGTTAGAATTGTTATAAATTTTTCTGTTTTTTAGTTATAGAAATAGTTATAAAAATGTTAGTTATATATATAGAAATGTTATAATTTTTTTCTGTTTTTTAGTTATAGAAATATTAGAAATGTTATAGAAATGTTAGTTATATATAGCATTGTTAGAAATGTTATAGAAATGTTAGTTATATAGAAATGTTATAGAAATGTTAGTTATATATAGCATTGTTAGAAATGTTATAGAAATGTTAGTTATATAGAAATGTTAGAAATTTTAGTTATCAAAATCCAATCATTAAAAAAATATTACTTTTTGCGGGCATATAGCTAGTATTTGTTCTCGACGATGCCCGACCCGCATCCTCGCCGTCGACACGTCCGCGACGACGTCCGGCTGACCCATGTCCGGGATTGGGCTACGCCAGGCTAGCACTGGGAGGTGCTGCCTGGAGGGGCGCGCCGCTTGATGAGGAACCCGGCCTCGGGTCCCGTCGTCGACCCTGATCTCGTTTGGTGGCGTTCGCGTGGGCCAGTTTCGGTGCGGAGGGAGCCGGCCCCACCCGGTGGTACATCGCCGTGTCAGGGAGGAGGACGAGCACGTCCATCACTACATGGTTGCATTAGAGGGCGGCAGGTTCTCCAATACCTGGCAGTTTCTTCAGGGTTCTCACTTCAGCTATGATCGTGTGAGGGTTCCTTCTCTTTGGGTGTCCATCGCCCGCGCCGCAGGAACTGCGAGTGTCCTAGATTCTTCTGTAGTATTCGATCTTTATTAGCTACCTAGCCAGTGATGTATTCGATATTATATCTATTATTCGAGACGATGTATTCGAGATTATCTATTATTCAAGACGATGTTTTCGAGATTATATCTATTATTCGAGACGATGTGTTTGAGATTATATCTATTATTTGAGACGATGTAATTTGAATACTAAATTGTTTTATATTTCTTTTCGATTAGTTAAATAAAAGCTATGGCGGAAAATACCGGCAGAGAGGTAGAACATGCCATGTTCGATATGCTATGCCATCCTCACGGGCCAGATGATGATCAGAATGAAGAAGATTATGACGGCTCCGAATTTCTAAACAACACCGAAGAGGGTGATATGATATTCGACCGCGACGACCGAATTGATGAAGTCATGAACTATGATTATGATGATGACGAAGAAAATGTTGATCTTGAAACAACAAAGACCGGCGAGGTATATATATTTATATATGCAGGCATCTGGTGATCATCACATGTTCTAAATGACTTGAAGATATATTAACGAATCGATCTTTGTTCTTTCAGCCATCCGGATCGAGCAAATCTTCAGGCAAAAGGACGAAACGAGGCCCGAACAAAAAGTTGAAGGATGGCGTAAAGTACAATATCGAGGCAATGAGACCTAATGGCGAACCATTAGCGCCTAAGAAGCTTGCGGACAAGTTCGTTCGTCAGTGCGGAGTTGTTGTGAAGGACCAACTCCCGATCTCCCTTCAAGAATGGAGAGAGCCAGCAAAAGACAAAAGACAAAAAGACAAAAAGGACGCTGCTCCACGTCCAGATGTTACTTTTGTCGACAAAACACAAAAAGAGCTGCTTTGGGATACTCTCATGGAACATTTCACCCTACCAGATCATTTCACAGAAGCAGATGTGCAGAAAGTCAAGGACGCTACTCTTAGGAAGATGGCGGTTGCATTCAAGAACCACAAGAATCGTGAATGGGACAAGTACGTCAAGGGAGGAAGGAAGACTCCAGTATTCGAGGGATCACTAAAGAACCAACATGCTCATTGGGACGATTTCGTGAAATTCAAGGATTCAGAATTAGCTAAGGAACGGTCGAGAATAAACAAGAAGAATGCCGAAAAAAAGGATAAGTTCCATAAGCTGGGGCCAGGTGGCTATGCGGTGGCAATGCCTAAGTGGGATAAGTCTGAGAAAGAGATGGAGGATGCAGATGTCACTCCGGTTACTAAGAGCTGCCCCCCCAGGTGCATGACTTGGTTCTATGCGCATGGGGGGGAGTTGGACCCGAAGACAGGCAATGTTTCGACGAGGGCAAGTATGAAGGGAGCCGACGATGCGATACTTGTTGCAATAGAAGAGGCACGATCGGGGTTGTTCCAGCCCAACAGAGAGAACGACGAGCTTACGCGTGCCCTGGGAAATCCTGAACACCCGAGAAGAACACGAGGCAAGGGCGCTATTCCATGGTATGAGGGGTTTTCAGACTGGAACACCGACTACATAACCCGTGCGAGAAAGAAGATTGCGGAGGAGAAGAAGAGGAAGATGGAGGAGGAGCAGAGGAAGCGGGACTATGAACGCCTTCAAGGCCTACAAGCAAGTCATGCGGAATTGGCAGTCAAATTCCAGCGGCAGCAGGAGCAGATCGACTCACTTACCCAACAAAGGGGGTCTCAGCAGCTGCAGCAGCTAGCGAATGATCCAGCATTAGATAGCACCGCCCCATCCATGCCGAGAAGCAGCGTGGGTTCCGCCCCGGACGACGCAATGCTGGATAGATACCCCGTGGATGACATCACGGAGAACACTAACTGCGAGCTACACGTCAAAATGAAGAACATATCCATGAAGGTGGCGGACACCGTTGCTTTTACAAATCCCCCCCGAGGCAACCTTTCATTGCAACCCGATTCCAGCGGGCTATGCTCGTGTCTTGGTTGATGAGGTGGTGGACCCATATTCGGAGCTACAGCCTGACATTCCTGGAGGTGACGACGAGCACTTTCTCGGAGAGGCCAACCATCGTATCATCCTATGGAAAAAGGATTGCATCATCTTTCGAAGGCCACCGACACCGCGTCAGCCGACTCCTCATCGAAGTCCGCCACCGAGTCAGCAGACTCCCGCTCCTGCAAGTCCACCAAGTCCGGCAAAGTGTCAGGCCACTCCTCCTCCAAGTCCGGCAACGTGTCAGGCCACTCCTCCTCCTCCAAGTCCGCCACAGCGTCAGACGTCCACTCCTCCTCCAAGTCCGGCACAACCTCAGGCCACTCCTCCTCCAAGTCTGGCACAGCTTCAGGCCACTCCTCCTCGTCCAACTCAGCCCCGTCAGCCGTCTCCGCCGCCTCAGCAATCGCAGAAGAGACACCCCGCAGCTATGGTGCGTAGCGGTACGAGTCGAGGTAGTACAGGAAGTGCAGGCGTAGGCAAGCGATATAAATATGGTCCAAGCCTCACGCCTCTTCCACAGAGGCCTTATGACAAGTCTGAGGAGGAAAACGCAGCCATATCGAAGGCCGAGGTGGAAGCCCATTTTGCACCGAAACCGCCACCGCCGCCAAGGGAGAAAGCGCCTGAGGAAACGATTGACCACTTCATTCGTACGGCTCAACCACCAGATCCCAAGCCTGTTGACACAGACTATGAGCGCCACATCATGAACTTTAATCGAGCACGTCTACGTAAGGAGGCGAGCTTGGGATCGAGCAAACAACAAGCAGCTGTCAAAAAATGCGAGAAAACCATTTCCCAGCTAGGAGAACAGGCGGCGCAATCGATCCCCTCGCTTGTTGTGCCAACAACACATGACAGTACGCGCGCCCAATATTATTGTGCGCAAAAATTTTACGTTCCCGAGGTGGGCAATGTGGTAATAACCAAGGACCATATAATGCAGGTTGAAGTTCTCAACATCACTGTTGGACAACTCCTCGAGATCGAGCCCATGCATGTGCTTACAGAGGATGAAATAAAACGGAAATATGTCCGGGGCCAACCTTTGGTCGAGCCAGACAAGGTCAAGAACCTCCCAACGAGAATGTATGAATTGCATCAATGGTACATGAACATTACCAAGATTTCCGATCGATTGTCCCTCATGGTTAATGTCAAGGAGGAGCATTACTTCCATGAGAAAGCTCTGTCCGTTGAGTATTCTGAACTGTTTCATTTATACAATCAAGACGCACTCGACAAATCTATCGTCAGTTGCTATTGTTTGTAAGTGATTTCTTTCTGTAATTTAAGTCTCAAGCTAGCTGTAGTGATTCTTTTGATCAATCATTACCTGTAATTATCCTCACTATATTCTTTTCTGTGGTATTATGCAGGATGAAGATGTATGAAATGAGAAAAGGTGGACGCTTTGGCATTGGGTTCATTGACCCAAACACCGTTAATGAATACACATGGATAATAAATCCACATCATGAAAAGGCCGTTGAAGACAACATGCTAGAGTTCTTGAAGCGCCTCAAATACAATGAAGATATACTACTTCCTTACAACTTCCAGTGAGTCACACTGTCTTGTACTACAAATTCTCTGTTTTTGCCTACTAGCTAGCTACATGTTTTTGCTTACATATGCCCACTTAATTAAGACATGCAAACGATGTGTGCGTGCAGATTTTACTGGATCTTGTGTATCATTAAAGTTGACGCCGGAACAGTTGAAATACTGGACTCACTACTCAAAGAAAATACTGACTATAACATCTTGTTTGGGATAGTCAACAGGTAATTTCAATCATTATTAACTATATATCTCGGCCTATTTAGTTCGTCATTTCATGATATGAACTATTTAATAACCCCTTTATTCATTTTCTTTGTCGGCGGGCAGGGCTTGGGCAAGGTTCATCAACGTCACGGAAGGCGAATGGAAAAAAAAGCTTAAATGGTTTCGACCCAAGGTAAGTAATTAAGTAGTACTAGCTAGCTAGCTAGCTGCCATCTCTTTAATTATCATGCTTGATTAATTATTATCTGATCAAATTCCATTCTCGTAAAGGCCCTGAAGCAGGCGCAAGGGACTGATCTGTGTGCATTCTGCGTTTGCGAGAACATTCGCATGATGGCGTCCGAAAGGAACAGATCTCAAAGACAGGAATGGGTACGCTTGTCAGAACACTATTCACAATTTTTACACCATTATTGATATCTAGTCACACAACTAATACACATGCATATTGATCTTTTTAACAGTTCAGAGAGGTGCGGGAGAAGCTCCTAGAAACGGAGCGCGTAGAAGCACTTCAAGAGTAAATAGCGGGATTTTTGCTCGACCAGGTCATAAATCCGAAGGGAGAATACTATTACCCGCTACCGCCCCCATGAAAACCACTTCCAATTGTCATCGTGCTCCGAAGGCACCAATTAGGCTAATGCCACTGGCTCCGAAGGCAACATGCATATATAGGAGAAATTGTATATAGCTATACATGTGTGTATGTGTGAATTAATTAATATGGTGGTTTGTGAGACATTGATGATATATATATGCATGATTGGTTCTAATAGAAATTATATATATATATATATATATATATATATATATATATATATATATATATATATGCATAACGTGTACAATGTGTAGTATCGTAAAATACCAGCAAACGAAAAAGAATTAAAATGGAAACACAAAATTAAATGAAAAAGAAATCATAAAACTAAAAAAAGCCCTAAACCTTATAGTACTGGTTGGTCTTACCAACCGGTACTAAAGGGCTCCAGGCCCCCGGAGCTGGCTCGTGCCACGTGGTTGCCCTTTAGCACCGGTTCGTGCTGAACCGGTACTAA
>NC_041383.1:814451290-814461566 GCF_002162155.2 Triticum dicoccoides | reverse complement strand
GGGGTGTACGATCCCGGGATGGCAGCCACGATGCTCTTGGGCGTGGACTTGTCCCTTGTGCAGTATGTGCGGCTTGATGGCCGGCTCTCGAGGAGCTTGGTTGTTGTGGAGGCGACGAGCATGCTGGGAGTAGTATATATCCGGCTTCAATCCAAGCCGGCGGCGCTGGCATTTTCGAGATGCATTCCCATTGTGAAGGAGCCCTCGCGGTCACTCTCATCCTTCATTTACTTCAAGTGAAAACCATGATCCTTTGGGACTGGGTGGTGGTGGCCCTCCAGTTCCGTGCCCTCGCCAGAGGTGCCTTCTTGGAACCCATTGTTCATCAGGCGCAGCTTTGTGTTCTCGTGACTCCTTTGTTAGAGCATCTCTTATAGAAGATGCAAATTTGGATATGTAAAACACGAGATGTAAAAATTTACATCTCTAAAAATTGCATTTTACATCTCCAAAAAAAAGGCAACTCCAAGAGATGATGTATATTGGAGATGTAAAAGTGCAGCAACAATAGATGATGCAAATGGAGATGTAAAACTAGTCGGCATGAGCATCAGCGGTCGTGTTCTGTGAGCCAGGAGGAGCACCGGCGGACCGAGTGGCGGCAGTAGGTGCGCCGGCTACCAAGCGACGAGACCCAGGAGGTCAAATGAGGGGATGGGAGCTGGAATAGTCGGCGGCACGGTTGTGAATCGAGTGTCGAATTTGTCACGGCGGGGTGACGAGGCGACAGTAGTACGCTGTGACAAGGTCGAGTACGGCGGTGGAAAAGCGGCAGTGCCATCGCGGTAGGTGTGCGACTGAAATCCGACGATGGCAGGGCGGTGGAGTAGCCCGAATCATACGGAGATGCAAAGGCGATTCGGCGGTCGAGAAGCGGCCAATTCGGTTGTTTTGGAGGCGGAGGGCGCGAGAGCAGCGGCGGACCCGGAAGCGGGGGCGGGGAGCGGCCGAATCTGGCCGTGAGGTGGCAGCCGCGGTGGCGACCGACCGGAGTGGGGCATAACTAGGGCGGCGGCGGCATGAAGGCGAACGCGGGAAGGAGGATGGTGGCCGCGCCAGCGAAGGCCCTGGCGAGATGGGCGTCTGTAGTGGTGTAGACGGCGGGGTCATTGGAGTGGGCCATGGCCCGCGAGGTAACTCCAACCGTTTCTATGAGAGATGCTCTTACGGTGGAAACTCCAACCGCTTCAAACGGGATTTTCGTTGTAGTACTCTTTTGTTTGCTTGGAGTGGGTTTGAGTGATGTTGTTGTTGTTGCGCACCGTTGTATATACGGCATTGGGTCTATTTCTTGTGATGTCGACTTGTACGCTTTGTGTTGTCATTGTTTACCTGTATAGGGCCAAGCGTTTTTTTTCGGCGGTTGCAACCCTAGCCGCCGCCGGAGGCCGATCTTCCAACGCCGTTCTCCGGCGGTTCCCCTCCGCCGGCGACCTCGGTCGTTGGTGGCGAGGGGGGTCGCCGGATCCACGCGTGTGGATCGTTTTTACTCATATGTAGTCTAGGTTTTAGGTTGTTCATCGCCTTTGCTTCGGCGATGATGACGATGCTGAATAAATATTCTTCGGATCCTTTCCTGACGAGGCCATCGGTCCTATGGTTGGGGATGGATCTGGGAATCAGTCTGTTCAAGCAAGGATGTCGTGGCGGCGGCGGTATCCTCGTGGTGGACCTGTGTCCTCGGGCTCCGTCGTTGCGACGACGTTTGCTCCAGCGTCGGCATGCAGCTTGGGAGGTAGTCAAGGAGCGGATGCAGATTGTGGTCTGCATCGGCGACATCTGGAAGACGGAACGTGTGCTGGGTTCGTGGTTCATGGATGGCAGGTATGGTTTCCTCCTTCGGCGTCTTAGTCGTGGTGGGGTGCCAGATCTGGAGTACGATGGCGTGTCCGGAGTGTTGCCCCGGTCTGATTCGTTCAACGGCAATGGATTCACTTTTGGTGAGCCACCTTGAAGGTCCGCAAAGCTGCATATCAGCGATGGAGCCGTGTCGAGCTCGGGTGAGGAGGTGATCCGTCATTCTTTTTTTCGGTGGCTGCTGTGGTGGTGCCGGAGGCAGGTGACGGGCGTTAGTGTCAAGCTCAGAGATGTTCTGCTATCTTTTCAGTTTTGTCATGTCGGTTCTTACGTGATTTGTACTTTGTTCTTTATGATACGAATGAGACACGTATTACCATGCAAAAAAAAGGGCCAAGCGTTTTTCTAAAAAGAAAAAATGCTACCGGTGTTTAATAGCATTGAGAGTTTTACTTCAGAGGGTTTTCTTCATATTTAGTTTGCGAGTGTTTTACTTTAGAAGTTTTACTGGCAGAAATGGAAGTACACAAATCAGGAAGAGGTACAAGACTTTGTGTGATCCAAGGCACTGGCTACTACAGAATCACCCTATTAAGAAATACAGATCGAGCTGACACCCGCAACATTACAACTGACATCTGATTTTATTCGATCAACTGACGTCTGATGTATACTACTCTGCTAGCTAGCATCGAAAGTTGGTAGAAATAGCAACTTGCAGCTGACACATGCCAGTTGTCATGTATTACAACATGACAGATAATTGGGTTACAACTTGCAGCTGACACAGTAATTAGAATTAAAAGATGGCGTAACGACAAAGGAACATGGGGCAGTGTCAGGGCATCTCCAACGGCAACCCGTAAAAATCTTCCCACATCCGTCCGCCGACAAGAGGGATCAGATCGCGGACACAAATGCGGGAGGACGACATCCAATGCTAGCCGCATACATTTCAAATTATATTTCAGCAAACAGGATGAAACTCATGCAAACACAACCGGATTTCATACAAACTTGACAGATTTCATACAAACATGATGGATTTAATTACATTTTGAATATTTAGAACGAAAAAAGACCCGCCCCTGAACCTATACTATGGCGGCGGCGCCCGACATCCAAGCCTGTGTTGTCCTATTTCCGTCGTCTTCATGAGCACCAGTGATAAACTGGTGAAGTGAAGGTGCGGTCAACGGCGAGGACTCGAACACGGGAGATGGACGGGCCCACATGGCACACTAGGCCTCACCGCCTCTGTTGACACCAGATTTTGGCACATCCATGAACTTATTTAAGATGGCTTGAAATGGAGAAGTGTTCTACATGAAAGAGTTATGTATTGTTGATATTAACATCTTTGAAGTTTGGGTTATTGTCATCCGATTTCATCTCGAATGCCGAAACTATGATCAAAGTACTAAGATCTTATATTCAGAGTACAGTTTGACGGATTAAGCCCTAAAGATGACCTCAAATGGAAAAATGATCTACACAGATTGTCTTCGTCTTGTCGAAGCGATCGATTTTGATATAAAAATCGTTCCAATCAACGTTTTTATGCAAAAGTTAGAGCCATCGGAATACAGCCCTGTCAGGAGGCAAAAACTGGCGGGCCCCACCAAACACCCTGTCTGATGGGTAGCGCGAATAATAGCCTATTTTGCGTGACCGATTTGACCCTCAAGATTACCTCTGCTCAAAATACGTTCAACATGAAAGTTGTTCGTCTCGTCCAAACGGTTAAGATTGCTTTTAGGCTCGTTTCCATCCGAGATCGTTTACCACCTCAAAAATTACTCGCAAGGTGCAGTCAGTTTAAACCGAACAGTTTTGGAAAGTTCGCACAAAACCAATCCGAATTTGACTTGAGTTTTGGACGTGAATCCAAGCCTTTTCCTTGCACGGAAAGTACAGCCGCCTCTTATATATCTAAGGGGTGACGGCCGGTGGAAGAACACACAATCGATCAATTCATCTATCACTTTTATCTTTTATCTTTTCTCCTTAACCCTAGTTCTTCTTCTTCCTCGTTCTTCGTCTGTTCTTCTTGTTGCAGGGCAGTGAAACTCGAGGCCCTAGGGGCGATCAGGTCGACCTAGGGTAGCCCATAGCCACCGCGTGCCCGTACGGGGTCCCTCCTGGGCGTGTGGGGTTTCGGGTCCTCAAAAGCACCCGCCGGATTGCCTGCGTACCGCGCTTCCGGCCGGGTCTCCTTCAACGTGAGCTGCGGTGCATCACCCTCGGCATTGGAGGTACACGGTGACGTGATCGTGTGCGAACACACTTTTTGGCGACTCCGCTGGGGACGAAGCTTTGAACGGTCTCCGGCCTGTTCTTGCTACGAAGAGATCGTCATCTAGGGTTTGCAATCTACAAAGGTAATATGAACACTCAATTCCCCTTTGTAGATGCAAATAATTCATATGTTCTTGCTAGATCGCCTAATGAGCATAATGTTGGAAATATGCCCTAGAGGCAATAATAAATTGGTTATTATTATATTTCCTTGTTCATGATAATCGTTTATTATCCATGCTATAATTGTATTGATAGGAAACTCAGATACATGTGTGCACTAGTAGGAAAGGGGGCAATGGTCCAGGCCGGGTCAGCCCATTAGTCCCGGTTCAATCCAGAACCGGGACCAATGGGGGCATTGGACCCGGTTCGTGAGCCCCGGGGGCCGGCCGGGCCACGTGGGCCATTGGTCCCGGTTCGGCTGGACCTATTGGTTCCGGTTGGTGGGACGAATCGGGACCAATGTGCCTCGCTCCTGGCCCACAACCATTGGTCCCGGTTGGTGGAGTGAACCGGGACCAAAGGCTGCCCTTTAGTCCCGGTTCGTGGCACGAACCGGGACCAATTAGTTGCCTATATCTACCCCTCGCCCGCGAGCAGAGCACTCCCAGTGCTCTGTTTTACGTGGCCGGCGAGGGGAGAGCTTTGTGGTGCTCTAGCTCACCTCCTATGCACACGAGGTGTTCGATGGAATGCCTGAGCCACACTACTTAAGCTTTCTCCTCTCCAAGCTCGACCTCCAACCTCCATTTTCCTCAATATTTGTCTAGGTTTAGCGGTCCATCAAGTCCCGTCCCCGTCTTCACCGCCGTCGATCGCCCGCGCCGATCTCGTCGCCGGCACCACCGTGGTGAGCCTCTTGTTCTTATCTTCTTTCTAAAAGGAAAAAAAAATCTTACTTGTATATTTATATAGATACTTGTATAATTTTCTTACTTTTATTATTGCATCTTATATAGTGCGATGGTTTTGGTATCAGCCCCCATCGGCCCTCGTCCTGTGTATGATTTAGATGTGGTATATATTATCTTTTCATAACTATTGGTTCATTTATTGTTTATGACAATTATGCCGACCAACGTGACATAGATTTTATTTATCTAGGAGGTTGTTGAACCGGAAATTCCAACCGACCCTATTGTCGAGAGGTTAAATTTAGTTGAAGAAGAAAACAATTTGTTGAAGGAAAAAATTAGAAAAATTGAGGAGGAGAACATGATATTGGAGTTGCATGTTGCGGATGTCGTCGGTGATCACAAGATCAAGATGGATGCAATGCGCTTGAAGATTAGAAATATTAGAAAATATGCCATTCGTACCGAGGCTTGGTATCATTATGCCGTTGGATCAGTTGTTACATTGGTTGCGATTATGATCACATTTGTTTTCGCAATGAAATCTTTTACATAGTTTCAGTGTATGGTTTAATTAATTTAGATGCTCTGCAGAGCTTTATGTTGTTAGATGAGAACTATGTATGTACTTTGGTTTTAATGTGATGATGAACTTCTATTAATTTGGTCACTTAATTATCTATTCATGATGTTCTGTAATGATTTTTGACACACTTAATTATATATAATGCACGCAGATGAACCAGCAATGGATGTACGGTTCAAGACACACCTCTGAGTACATTAAGGGCGTGCATGATTTTCTCGAAGTGGCTGAGGCACAAGCAGAATGGTTTTATGTGTTGTCCATGCTCTATATGTGGGAATACGAAGTCTTACTCTGACCGGAAAATCCTCCACACCCACCTGCTTTACAAGGGTTTCATGCCACACTATAATGTTTGGACGAGGCACGGAGAAATAGGGGTTATGATGGAAGACGGCGAAGAAGAAGAGTACGATGACAACTATGTGCCCCCTGAATACGGTGATGCTACTGAAGATCAAGAGGAACCAGACGATGTGCACGATGATGCTGCAACGGGCGAAGCTGCTGAAGATCAAGAGGAACCAGACGATGTGCCCGATGATGATGATCTCCGCCGAGTCATTGTCGATGCAAGGACGCAATGCGAAAGTCAAAAGGAGAAGCTGAAGTTCGATCGCATGTTAGAGGACCACAAAAAGGGTTGTACCCCAATTGCGAAGATGGCAACATAAAGCTCGGTACCGTATTGGAATTGCTGCAGTGGAAGGCAGAGAATGCTGTGCCTGACAAAGGATTTGAGAAGCTACTGAAAATATTGAAGAAGAAGCTTCCAAAGGATAACGAATGCCCTCTAGGATTGGAGGTGCACAAGATACATGCATGCCCTAATGACTGCATCCTCTTCCGCTGTGCGTACAAGGATCTAAACGCATGCCCAGTATGCGATGCATTACGGTATAAGATCAGACGAGATGACCCTGGTGATGTTGACGGGGAGCCCCCCAGGAAGAGGGTTCCTGCAAAGGTGATGTGGTATGCTCCTATAATACCACGGTTGAAACGTCTGTTCAGAAACAGAGAGAATGCCAAGTTGATGCGATGGCACAGTGAGGAAAGACGGGAAGTTGAGAGCACCCGCTGACGGGTCGAAGTGGAGAAAAATCGAGAGAAAGTACTGGGATGAGTTTGCAAGTGAGCCAAGGAAAGTATGGTTTGCTTTAAGCGTGGATGGCATTAATCCTTTCGGGGAGCAGAGCAGCAATCACAGCACCTGGCCCGTGACTCTATGTATGTATAACCTTCCTCCTTGGATGTGCATGAAGCGAAAGTTCATTATGATGCCAGTTCTCATCCAAGGCCCTAAGCAACCCGGCAACGACATTGATGTGTACCTAAGGCCATTAGTTGAAGAACTTTTACAGCTGTGGAATGGAAACGGTGTACGTACGTGGGATGAGCACAAACAGGAGGAATTTAACCTAAAGGCGTTGCTGTTCGTGACCATCAACGATTGGCCCACTCTCAATAACCTTTCAGGACAGACAAACAAGGGATACCACGCATGCACGCACTGTTTACTTGACACCGATAGTATATACCTGGCAAGCTGCAGGAAGAATGTGTACCTGGGCCATCGTCGATTTCTTCCGACCAACCATCAATGTCGAAAGAAAGGCAAGCATTTCAAAGGCGAGGCAGATCACCGGAAGAAGCCCGCCATGCGTACCGGTGATCACGTACTTGCTATGGTCAATGATTTACACGTAATCTTTGGAAAGGGTCCCGGCGCACTAGCTGTTCCGAGTGACGCTAGGGGACACCCACCCATGTGGAAGAAGAAATCTATATTTTGGGACCTACCCTACTGGAAAGACCTAGAGGTCCGCTCTTCGATCGACGTGATGCATGTGACGAAGAACCTTTGCGTGAATCTGCTAGGCTTCTTGGGCGTGTATGGGAAGACAAAAGATACAGCTGAGGCACGGGAGGACCTACAACGTTTGCACAAAAAAGACGGCATGCCTCCAAAGCAGTATGAAGGTCCTGCCAGCTATGCTCTTACCAAAGAAGAGAAGGAAATCTTCTTTGAATGCCTGCTTAGTATGAAGGTCCCGACTGGCTTCTCGTCTAATATAAAAGGAATAATAAATATGGCAGAGAAAAAGATTCAGAACCTAAAGTCTCATGACTGCCACGTGATTATGACGCAACTGCTTCCGGTTGCATTGAGGGGCCTTCTACCGGAAAACGTCCGATTAGCCATTGTGAAGCTATGTGCATTCCTCAATGCAATCTCTCAGAAGGTGATCGATCCAGAAATCATACCAAGGCTATGGAGTGATGTGGTGGAATGTCTTGTCAGTTTTGAGTTGGTGTTCCCACCATCCTTCTTCAATATCATGACGCACGTCCTAGTTCATCTAGTTGACGAGATTGTCATTCTGGGCCCCGTATTTCTACACAATATGTACCCCTTTGAGAGGTTCATCGGAGTCCTAAAGAAATATGTCCGTAACCGCGCTAGGACAGAAGGAAGCATCTCCATGGGCCATCAAACAGAGGATGTCATCGGGTTTTGTGTTGACTTCATTCCTGGCCTTAAGAAAATAGGTCTCCCTAAATCGCGGTATGAGGGGAGACTGACTGGAAAAGGCACGCTTGGAAGGGACTCAATAATATGCAGGGACGGATATTCTTTGTCTCAAGCACACTAAACAGTTCTACAGAATGCTACCTTGGTGACCTCGTATGTCGATGAACACAAGAATAGTCTGCGCTCCAAACACCCGGAGCAGTGCGACGACTGGATTACATGTGAACACATCAGGACTTTCAGCAGTTGGTTGGAAGCACGTATCAGAGGTGACAACACTGTTTGTGATGAGCTGTACTTGTTGTCCAGGGGACCATCTTTGACTGTATTGATTTGGAAAGGATACAAGATAAACGGGAATACCTTTTACACGATTGACCAAGATCAAAAGAGCAACAACCAAAATAGCGGTGTCCCCTTTGATGCAACAACCGAGAGGGGAAAGGACACATATTATGGTTACATAGTGGACATATGGGAACTTGACTACGGACATGATTTTAAGGTCCCTTTGTTTAAGTGCAAATGGGTCAATCTGTTAGGAGGCGGGGTACAGGTAGACCCACAGTACGGAATGACAACAGTGGATCTGAAAAATCTTGGGTACACTGACGAACCGTTCGTCCTAGCCACTGATGTGGCACAGGTTATCTATGTGAAGGACATGTCTACCACACCGAGAAAGAGAAAAGATAAGGAAGCGAATACATCATACGATGAGCCAAAGCGCCACATAGTTCTTTCAGGAAAAAGGGACATCGTGGGAGTGGAGGACAAGACAGACATGTCTGAAGATTATGAAAAGTTTCATGAAATTCCTCCCTTCAAAGTCAAGGTTGACCCGAGCATCCTGATAAACGATGAAGATTATCCATGGTTACGGCGCAATAAGCAAATGACACAAGCGAAGAAAAAGTAAAGACTTTCTCCCGCAACTATTATGATGATACCATGCCAACTTTGTAATTGACGAGTATGATACCATTGTCCGTTTTGTACATGCACATGCCATGTGGGTCAATTTATGATACCATGCCAACTTTTTAATTGACGAGTATGATACCATTGTCCGTTTTGTACATGCACATGCCATGTGGGTCAATTTATGATACCATGCCAACTTTCAACTTTTTCAGAGTTCATTTGAAATGCTTTAATGTCTTATGGTTCGGCCCTCGTAATAATTAAAAATAGCAACAATAAGTATTTTGTTGTAAGTAGAAACAAAATAAAATAAATAAAGCGAGAAAGAAAACAAAAAAACAAAAAAAGTGTTTTCAAATTTGAAAACTAATGGCACTAACAGAAAGTTTATAATTTTCCTAAAACTAAAAGCAAAAACAATTAAAAAATAAAGCAAAAAACAAAAGAAAATAAATAATGCAGAAAACAAAAGAAAAAAACAACAATAAGTATTTTGTTGTAAGTAGAAACAAAATAAAATAAATAAAGCAAGAAAGAAAACAAAAGAACAAAAAAAGTGTTTTCAAATTTGAAAACTAATGGCACTAACAGAAAGTTTATAATTTTCCTAAAACTAAAAGCAAAAAGAATTAAAAAATAAAGAAAAAAACAAAAGAAAATAAATAATGCAGAAAAAAAAGAAAAAAACTAGAAAATAAATAAATATAGCAACAATAAGTAAAGAAAACAAAAAAATGCCTCCTAGTGGGCCCCCACGGCCTGAATACGACATGAAACACTACTATGGGCCAGGATTCAGGCCCGCAGTAGGCCCAGAAGGCCCATCAGGCAAAGCAATAGCAAGTAGGCCCGAAAGTCTGCGGTGGAGAGGAGCTCGAGAGGGGTGCTGCAGTGGGGCTTATAAACCACTGTGCGCCCCTCTCAACTAGCGAGGTGGAACTAAACTTTGGCCCCGAGGCGGGCAGCACAGGGGCCTTTGGTCCCGGTTAGTGGCACCAACCGGGACTAATGGGGCGCATTAGTCCCGGTTTGGTGGGACCAACCGGGACTAATGGGGCGCATTAGTCCCGGTTGGTGCCACCAACCGGTACCAAAGGCCGCCGGTTCCCGCCCTTTGGGCTGCCGAAAAAGAGGCCTTTGGTCCCGGTTGGTGGCACCAACCAGGACTAAAGGGTGCATTAGTCCCGGTTGGTGCCACCAACCGGGACTAAAGGGTTTGCTATATAAGCAAACACTTAGCAGTTTTGCAGAGTTCATCACCACAGTTGCCCCCCCCCC
>NC_041383.1:814381919-814450970 GCF_002162155.2 Triticum dicoccoides | reverse complement strand
CCGCGCCCTCTCCGTCTCCCGCGCCCTCGCCCGTCGCCATCACCGCGCGCCGTCACTGCCCCGCGCGCCGCTCCTGCCCCGACGCCGTCGCCGCGCCACTCCCCACGCCCCTGCTCGCCCCGACGCTTCCCGCCGCGTGCTCCTCCCTCTGTGAGCACCGCGCCTCTGCGGCCCCGCCGCCGCCGTGCTATTTTTTATGCTATTTTTTATATGTTTTTAGATTCATATATGTATGTATGTACTTTTTAGATATATGTATTTTTTTATGTTTGTTCATATATGTATGTATGTATTTTTTACATGTTTTTTTATGCATGTATGTATTTTTTCCATTGTAATGATGTTTTAAAGTATACATTGCAAAAGTTAGATTTTTAGAAAAGTTTTATCTATATATTTTCTCTGATTTAGTACATTTTAGGTTAGTTTAATTTTTAGTAAAATTTTATATATCTAGCTAGGAAAGGAAGAAGAAGAAAAAGAATGAGAGGTAAAATAAAAATAAGAAGAGGAAGAAATTAAAGGAGAAGAAGAGGGGAGGAAGAAGAGGATAAATAAATAAGAAGAAGAAAAAAGAAGACAAAGAAGAGGAGAAGAAGAAAGGAATAGAGGAGAAGAAGAAAAATAGAAAATTTCTATTTTTCTTCTTCTCCTCTTTTTTCTTCTTCTTCTTCTTCCTTCTTCCTTCTTCCGCTTTTCTTCCTTTTCCTTATTTCCCTTTCCGAGGGAGAATAAGAAAAAGAAGAGTAGTAGAAGAAGAAAGGAATAGACGAGAAAGAAGAAACTTCAACACGAGGGGGGGGTACCGATACCCCCTCCCCGATAACATTATTTTCCCATGTATATGTATGTCGCGTCGTTGTCGATATACCCCCCTCGAGATAACTTCAACATGAGGGGCGGTCGATATATATACCCCCTCTCGACCGTGATAACTTATACAACGGTAGCACCCCCCCTCGGCCCTCTCGCTGGACCAAAACTCTTGAGGACACCCAAACCCTAGAGAGAAAACGATGTTGGTCTCCTACCCCCTCCCGCCGCGCCCCTACCCGACGAATTAACTCTCTCGAGGCCACCCAAATTTACCAAGTTAAAAGAGCGTTTTCGTCAAGGCCACACCAAACCTTTGAAGCATTGTTGTGTCGAGGCGACCCCAAACCCTAGAGAAGCAGCATCGAGGCCACTAACATGATTCCTTATTGTGATTAGCTGGCTAGTTCTATGTTTGCCAGTAATATATATATATATATATATATATATATATATATATATATCCATCTATACCATGTTTGAATAATAATTGACATGTTGTAAATATTTGCAGAAAGTATGGAGCACTGCCGAGACGAAGAAATAGAAGCGATATTGAGGGACGAAGAAATAGAAGCAAATGGAAGGGATGCAGTTGCGTCATTTCTCCTCGACACCGTTGGTCAGCTGGAAGAACGGGGTGAAGAAGAGGGCTATGTTCAAGATGGCTTCGGCCCATTAATGCCGGTACATGAACAGGACTATGTTCATGATGGCTCCGGTGACACAATGGAGGTACAAGAAGGAGACCGTGCTGACTACTCCGGTGACCGAACCGAGCCCGACCAGGTATATATATATTAGTTAAGCCCGTGCTAAATAGTTAATTGATGCTTCCATTGTTTTGGTATATGTACACATATTAATTACTCTCGTCTTTCTTCCTTATAATTTCTAGCCCTCCGGATCAAGCACAACTTCAGTAAGGAGACGAGGCCCGAAGAAAAAGTTGAGCTCGGATGAAAATTTTGAGATCAAAGAAACTCGCGCCAACCGATTGAACCCATCCGGACAAGGAAGGCATTTTCTGCTCAGTGCGGGGTTCTTGTTAGGGAGAAGATCCCGATCAGCATCCAGCAATGGTATAAGCCTAAGGAGGAAGACCCTGAGGTGTCTTATGTCAATGATATGCAGAAAGAATATCTTTGGACTGAGCTGAAGGCAAATTTCACCCTACTGCTAGAGGAGGATCCGGAGAAGCTAGTTAAAGAGGAATTAATCAAGTCTTGTGCTCTTAAGAAGATGGCAACCCTAATGAGGAGGTGGAGGAAAGAGCTGAACCAGTTTGTCAAAAATAAAAAGACACCAGAATTCATCGGCAAATATGAGAAGATCAAAGATCGCTGGCCTGCATTTGTGGCCCACAAGACATCGGAAAAGAGTAAGAAGATGTCGGAGACAAATAAGAAAAATGCTGCGAAGAAGACGCTTCACCATCGCACGGGGTCAGGTGGCTACCTGCAAGCCCGGCCTAAGTGGTCCAAGGCTGAGAATGATCTGCTTGAAAAAGGGATCGAACCAGAGACAATGAGATGGCCAGACCGTTGCGGGACTTGGTTCTTCAGGTCTTGCGGAACCTTGGACCCTGTAACAGGGTTTTGCGAGTGGACGGACGAGCAACTGGAAATACCAGTCAAGAACCTTCGACACTATACCGATGCAACGCAGCGAGGGACGTTCCTTCCAAACAGGGAGAAGGACGAGCACATAATGGCCCTTGGGAATCCTGAGCACCCTGGACGGACACGAGGCACGCTAGGCTCCATTCCGTGGAAGGTTGGTTTTCCGGACGCAGGGGGTTACAAAACCCATGAGAGGAGGAAGAAACTGGAGCAGGACCAACTGCAGGCGCTGCATGAAAGGGTAATGAGGCTAGAGGATCGAGAAGAGGAACGAGAAGCAGCAGATCATAGCAAACGACCTGCCGAAGCTTCCCCCGAGCTGCTTCAGCCGGAGCATGTCTTGACGGCTCCTGCCAGCTATCCCGTGGATGGTATCATGGAGTCTCAAAATTGCCACATTATGGCGCGATGGATGAATTTGAAGGTCAAGGCGGCTGTTAGCGAAGTTTATCCTAGTGGACCTGTCGGTGTACTAGAGTAGGGGTACCCTAGTACCCCGAACTTGTGCACGGGCAGCTGCAGCGCCCCGCGGCAAGGGCTTGCCGGGTGACCGCCAAGGTACTCCATGGCTCCTTTGGAGCCATTCAAAAACAAAGTATTCAAGTCAAAGAGACAAGGCCCCGGCAAGAGGAGCTTGCCGAAGGCCAACCAAGGCATCTCAGGGAACTTGCCGCGACGCGCCATGCGTCCCGGCAAGGTCCGGTGAGCGACAAGCTTCCGGGCGCGACAAGACAACGACCGCGACAAGGCACTTGCCGCGGCAAGCGGCCACTCTGTGCCCCCGCTCCAGCGCATCGACCAACGTGTCGCCCTGGGGGCCTTTCCAGGCACGCGTGGCAGGAGGCTGTGCAGCCAGCGGTGCGCGGTGGCATGCGATGCTGACAAGATCGCCATCGTGGCAAGCGGTGGCGCCCCTGACGGTCCTTTTCTGCACTGTTTGGGCGACACAGACGGGCATTTAATGCCCTTGTCCCCTGCCGTCAGGGTTAGGTAGGGTACACTGTACAGGTAGCTGTACCAACCTCCTATCTTTTTACATTTTTACCCCTGTCTACTTTGCCACCTGTCGGTGACCCCTTGAGCATATAAAAGGAGGCCCATGCGCAACGTAGAGGGGGTTCGGCTCAGTTGGAAACCAGAAACACACTCACGCTCGGTCTCGTGTATATTGTAGCGCTCCGCGCTCCCGAGCAAGAACATAATAGAATCAGAGAAGCAGCAGTAGGAGTATTATGTCTCCGGAGAGCTCCGAAGCTGGGTAAACTGCTCGTGTGCTTCGCCTCGATCCGCTCTTCGTGCGACCTCCGCCCCCGCCGAACCGAAAGGGGCTCGGTCCGCCGGTCCCCATAGGTGTTCGTGGATCAGTTTCCCCGACATCTTTGGCACGCCCGGTAGGGGGCGTCGAGATTGTGTGAACCTGATCCGGCGTCCACACGAGCTAGATCTTCATTTTCTTCATCGACATGCCACCGAAGAAGAAGGCTTCGGAGGCAGCTGTTCCGTCCACGTCAATCCCACCACCACCGGAGCAAACAGGTGGTGGGGTGGACGCTGGCGGAAGAACAGACATCGACGAGGAAGCTCACGGTGCTGCCAGGTCCAAGGACAAGGCTGCACAAACCTCGGTGTCCGTACATCCGCCGCGCTCCTCTCAGGAGGCGCAGGACCGACAGCGTCATGGTATTCGCAGTACCATACGTTTGTTGGACCAAGATCAAGCTGGTGGGTCTTGGGGCGCTCAAGACCAGCATGCACGCCAACGTGCTGGCACGAGCGAGACACGGTCGCCTGGACGGGATACTGCTCCTTCTAACATAGTTAGAAGTCCGAGCACATCCCGCTCCTCGCACCGTTTGCCACTGCCGCCCACCACTCTAGCAGAAGCTTTGGCACGAGCTCAACTGCTCCTAGATTACCCTCCAACGGCGAACAAGACCGATCAATGGAGGGCCACTATTCAGAGTCTCATCGGCTTCGCCAACGGCGACACTCCACGGCAGCCGACCACGTCGCTGCCGTGGCAGGGTTGCCAGGCGCGAGCCGATTGCGACAAGACTGGTGGGGGTGCAACCACCATGCACTCTCCACCCCGAAGGCCAAGATCGCCGGCTCGCCGAATCCACCTCGACAGCGACTCCACCGCATCGTCGGATCCACGAGCTTGTCGCGATCAGCGCCAAGTTCTTCGCGATCGACAGCAAGAAGACGCCCATACTCGCATCGAGCGCCAAAGAGAAGCACGATGTCAATCTGACCAGCGCGCTGGGCCCTCTGTTGACATGCATGCGCCAGGGGAACCAGGTGACTTGCTGTACGCGGTAGGTTGCCCTGCGTTCACTCGTGAGCTGCGGCAAGTCCAGTGGCCCAGTAAGAAAATTTTCAAGCCAGATGTACCGGAGAAGTACGACGGCAAGACGCATCCGTCGGAGTTCCTCAGCATCTACACCATCGCGGTGCAGGCTGCCGGGGGACGAGACGACAAGATCCTTGCCAACTACTTCCCGCTGGTGCTCAAGACCAACGTCAGATCCTGGCTCATGCACTTGCCGGACAACTCCATATCCTCTTGGGCCGATCTATGCCATCAGTTTGTCGGTGCCTTCACAAGCGGCCACAAGCCTCATGGCCAAGAGAGTGACCTTCATCTGCTCGTCCAGAAGGAAGGAGAGCCCCTGTGCAAGTACATTCAGAGATTCAGCAGCGTACAACACAACATCCCAGATGTCCACCCTGCCGCGGTAATCAGCGCGTTCCATCAGAACATGCGGAACCACAGGATGCGGGAGGAGATGGCGATGTGCAAGATCAGAGACGTCAGTGAGCTATATGCCCTGGCTGACAAGTGTGCACGTGCTGAGGAAGGGAGGAGACTCCCCAGAGAGAATATAGGAGCAGGAGGATCTGACAGTGAGGATACTGCCCCGGCAAGGAAAAACCGGTGGCGAAATAACAGGAAGAAGAAAGGCAAAGAGGTGCTAGTTGTTGAGCAGTCCCGCAACGGAGGTGGCACCAAGAAAGCCAAAGCTGGTGGCTCCGGCAAGGAGATTGCCGCAGAGGCTGTGGCGGTCGCCGACAAGCAGGACGGCACCAACAAGCAGTACTGCAAGATCCACCGCACCAGGGGCCATGACCTCCAGAGCTGCAAGAAGGTCGAGCAGCTTGTTGAGCAACAGAAAGCTGAATACGAGCGACGCGACAAGGAGAAGGCCCAGGAAGGTGCTGGAGGATCCGGCAAGAAACGCCCCGGCCGGGGAGGACGCCGCGGCAAGACCAAGCAGCGGCAAGGAGACAGACCTCCCCGCGGCCGCGACAAGGATGAAGATGACGACGAGGATGAAGATATGGATGATGATGAGACCGATGAGCAGGAGTTCCAGAAAGTCACAGAGGTCCTGTGAGTTGACGGCGGTGCTTCTCTGCATACTTCACACCGCCAGCTCAAACAATGGGTGCGGGAAGTCAATGCGGCAGAACCACCCGTCGAGTCACGCAGGCCTCTGAAATGGTCCAGCACGCCTATCATCTTTGATATTGAGGACCACCCTGATCGCATAACTGCGGTCGGGTGCTTGCCGATGTTGGTTTCACCAACTATCCGCAAGCTCAAGGTCACTAAGATGCTAGTTGACGGCGGGGCCGGCTTGAACCTGATCTCCTCCGCGGTGCTCCAGAAACTCCAGATCCCTGACAGCGAGCTCGAAGAGACTGGCACATTCCAAGGAATCAACCCGGGAAGGAGCAAGTCGAAGGGAAAAATCACGTTGCCGGTGACATTTGGCAGCGAGTTGAACTTCAGGACTGAGAGGGTCACTTTTGACGTTGCTGACTTTCCATTGCCTTACAATGGGATACTCGGCCGACCAGCACTCGCCAAATTCATGGCAGCCTCTCACTATGCATACAGCATACTGAAGATGCCAGGCCCGATAAGCGTCATCTCTGTCCCTGGCGACAAGAAGGATGCTCTTATCTACGCCGACAAGATCTACTGGGAAGCGGCGGCTGCAACAGATTGCAAATCATTTGCCACTAAAGCTCCCGGGGGGAAGAAGAAGACCAAGTCCGGCAAGAGCTCTGATGCCCATTCCGGCTAGCGCACCTCTTCGGAGTGCTGCGCTACCGTCGAGGACGCACCATCGAGCTCCACCGACAAGTGTAAGAAGGCAATGGCAGCTCCACCTGAGACCAAGAAGGTGTCCGCCAAGGAGGACGGCACCGGTGGTACTTTCACCATCAGTGCTGCTCTCGACCCTAAATAGGAAAGCGCGCTCGTTGCTTTCCTGCGGGCGAACGTCGACGTGTTTGCGTGGCAACCGTCTGACATCCCCGGTGTTCCCAGGAAAGTAATTGAGCACCACCTGGCCGTCTGTCCTCATGCGCGGCCCGTCAAGCAGAAAGTCAGGAAGCAGGCAGTGGAGCGCCAAGAATTCATCGCAGAAGAAATCAAGAAATTGGAAGCAGCAGGCCTTGTCAGAGGAGTGCTCCATCCTACGTGGTTGGCCAATCCTGTAGTCGTGCGTAAGGCTAACGGGAAATGGAGGCTTTGTATCGACTTTACCGATGTCAATAAAGCTTGTCCCAAAGACCCATTTCCCTTGCTGCGCATTGACCAGATTGTTGACTCCACGGCCGGATGTGACTTGCTTTCATTTCTTGATTCATACTCAGGATACCATCAGATCTTCATGGAAGAAGAGGACGAGGAGAAGACCGCATTCATCACCCCGTGTGGCACGTACTGTTTCGTACGGATGCCTTTCGGTTTAAAGAATGCCGGTTCAACATTTGCAAGGGTAGTCCATCATGCTTTTGAGCCGCAAATGCACAGAAATGTGGAAGCCTACATGGATGACATAGTGGTCAAGAGCAAGGACAGGGCGACCCTGATTCAAGATTTAGACGAAACATTTGCAAATCTGCGCAAGATCAACCTCAAGCTGAACCCCGAGAAGTGTGTGTTTGGAGTCCCCTCCGGCAAGCTTCTCGGGTTCTTCGTGTCTCAGCGGGGAATTGAAGCCAATCCTGACAAGATCAAGCCCATCGAGCAGATTGAAGCACCAAAGCGCGTCAAGGATGTACGAGGACTTGCCGGTTGCATGGCTGCTCTCAGCAGGTTTATCTCTAGATCTGCCGAGCGCGCCCTGCCGTTTTTCAAAATATTGAAAAAGGCAGGTCCAATGAAATGGACTCCGGAAGCGGAGGCTGCGCTGCAGGACTTGAAGAGATACCTGTCCTCCACTCCAACACTTGTCGCACCTAGGCCACAAGAGAAGTTGCTGCTGTATATAGCGGCAACCAATCAGGTGGTTAGTGCTGCGTTAGTGGCGGAGAGGGAGGCAGATGATGAGCCAGCAACCATGGCAGATGCATCCAGCGACAAGCAAGGGGCTTCACCGGCAAGCTCTGGTCCGGCAAGCTCTGATCCGGCAAGCTCTGGTCCCGACAAAGATGGATCTGCGCATACGCATAAAGAGATGTAGAAGAGAATGGTGCAGTGCCCAGTTTACTTTGTCAGTTCCCTTCTGCAGGGGGCTAGGTCAAGGTACTCTGGTGTGCAGAAGTTGCTTTTCGGCCTTCTCATGGCCTCGAGAAAGCTGCGCCATTACTTCCAAGCACATGAGATCACAGTTGTCACTCGTTTTCCGCTGAAGAGGATACTGCAAAATCCAGAAGCAACAGGCAGGATTGTCGAGTGGGCACTAGAACTGTCAAGCTTTGGCCTTAAGTTTGAGAGCACCTCAACTATCCAAAGCAGAGCATTGGCAGAGTTCATAGCAGAATGGACGCCAATGCCGGATGAAGAAATACCAGAAACGAGCATCCCCGTCAAGGAGACAAGCAAAGAGTGGCTAATGTACTTTGATGGTGCCTTCTCACTGCAAGGCGCCGGTGCGGGCGTGCTGCTTGTCGCACCCACCGGAGAGCACCTCAAGTACGTAGTCCAGATGCACTTTCCCAAGGAGCAAGCAACGAACAATACTGCAGAGTATGAAGGCTTGCTTGCTGGTCTCAGGATCGCGGCTGACCTTGGGATTAAGAAGCTCATTGTCAGGGGTGACTCATAGCTTGTCGTCCGCCAAGTGAACAAGAATTATCAGAGTCCGTTGATGGAAGCTTATGTTGATGAAGTGAGAAAGCTAGAAGAGCACTTTGACGGCTTACAGATGGAACATGTTCCAAGAGCTCAGAATGACATTGCTGATGGCCTGTCGAAGTGCGCCGCACTTAAGTTACCTGTGGAACCAGGGATCTTTGTGCTCAAGCTGACTCAACCGTCTGTAACACCATCATCTGGACAGAGCAAGAAGAGGAAGTTGATTTCTGGTGACCATTTTCCGGCAGGGCTCCCCGAAGCCGCCACCAAGAAGGTCCCCAAGATCAACACCAAGAGTGCTGAGGAGCAGTCTGCTCCGGCAAGCCTTAGGGTTTGTTCCATTGTAGCAGACGCTCCCGACAAGTTTCGCTCCGGCAAGCTTGCCGGGGAACATCAAGCTCCGGCTGAGCCACAGGTTCTTGCCGTAGAAGCGGATGTTCCCACAGAAGCAGATGTGCCTTTAGTCCTTGTTGTCGAGCCACAAGCTCCAGCATGGGCACAGCAAATTGTCTGTTTCCTTCAGACAGGAGAACTTCCCGAAGAGCAAGAAGAAGCGGAAAAAGTAGCCCGGCAGTCAAGTATGTACCAGTTTGTCGACAACATACTGTACAGAAGAAGACTCAACGGTGTGAAATTGAAGTGTATTTGCCGGGAAGACGGACAGAAACTGTTGGCAGAGATACATGGAGACATATGTGGTCACCACATTGGCGCAAGAGCGCTTGCCGGCAAAGCTTTGCGGCAAGGTTTCTTTTGGCCGACAGCCCTCCAGGATGCGACTGCACAAGTAACCAAGTGTGAAGCGTGCCAGTTCCATTCCAAGCAGATACACCAGCCAGCTCAAGCTCTCCAGACGATCCCTTTATCCTGGCCATTTACGGTCTGGGGGCTCGATATCCTCGGCCCCTTCCTCCAAGCTGTCGGGGGCTTTGAGTACTTGTACGTTGCAATCGACGAGTTCACAAAGTGGCCGGAAGTGGAACCAGTGAGGAAGGTGACATCACAGTCAGCAGTGAAGTTCTTCAGGTTGATTGTTTGCCGTTTCAGGATCCCTAATAGGATCATCACCGACAACCGCACACAATTCACCAGCCGCACCTTCATGCAGTATGTCCAAGATCTTGGCGCCAAGGTCTGCTTCGCTTCTGTTGCTCATCCGAGAAGCAACGGTCAAGCGGAGAGGGCAAATGCTGAAGTGCTGCGTGGGCTCAAGACCAGGACTTTCGACAGGCTGCGCAGGTGCGGAAGAAACTGGATCGAGGAGCTGCCAGTGGTTCTTTGGTCGATCAGGACGACGCCAAATCGAGCCACTGGCCAGACACCTTTCGCTCTAATCTATGGAGCAGAGGCAATTCTCCCCACGGAACTCGTATACGGGTCACCTCGAGTGCTCGCTTATTATGAGCTTGAGCAAGAGCAACTGCGGCAAGATGACGCGCTGCTCCTTGAGGAGGACCGTATTCAGGCTGCTGTACGAGCTGCTTGATACCATCAAGCTTTGCGCCGCTACCATAGCCGCAAAGTTAATGCCAGAAGTTTCGAGGAAGGCGACCTTGTTCTTCGGCGCGTTCAGTCCGCCAAGAATTCCAACAAGTTGACGCCAAAGTGGGAAGGCCCTTACCGGGTGAAATGAGTCACTAGGCCCGGCGCTGTCCGCCTTGAGACCGAAGATGGCATTCCGGTGAGCAACTCCTGGAACATTGAGCATCTTTGTAAGTTTTACCCGTAGGGCGAGGTTGCCGAAACCTGTTCCGGCAACCACCTTTTGTACAAGTCTTGCCGATGTTGCATGTAATCCTTTGTACAAAGCCGGGCGCAGATCCCGTGCATAAGTAAAGCTCATGTGCTCCGCACATCTTGTCAATTTCATGCATTATATTCTTTCTTGCATGCATTATCTGACACTTTGTGCAGCACCTACCCCCGGTAAGCAATAACGAGCCGAAAGGCTCCATATCTTTATTTTCTCTTCTTTCTTTTCCTCAACAAAGGAAAGAAAGGTTCCCTCGCACACAAGTTTGCCGGGGGGGAAAGGAGAAGATAATGGTGTGGACTAGGCATCGTTTAAGGAAGGTTCGCCTTGCCGGGAAGCAAACGACAGAAAAGCTAAGTTGCCAAAGTCTGAGCAATTAGTTTTAATTTTTAAGTTATCTTCCTCGAACGACTATGCTTTCTATGGAAAACCTGTGCGCGGAGGAACCAACTCGTAGCTAGTTGCGCCCTTACTTTGTTTCAAGTCCGCTCAACAACTTAAGTGTGCTGCAACTAGTCGCGACAAGGTTTCTTGTCGGAAGCGGCACCGCCAGCAGGCTGCTGACGTCCTGCACTCAGCGCTCGCGGCTCGGGTGCCTGCGCCGACAAGTTCCCTAAAAGCGTAAGGCAAAAACATACAAAGCAAGGGATCTAGTAGAGGAAATAACATAGCGATCATTATCCAAAATAAAGTTATATTACAAGATAACTTGTAGCAGCTCTAACTGATTGTTCCCATGACATGACCAGCAGCGACAAGGAAAAAGATAAAACGGGTGGCCTAGTATACGCGATCGCCCTCAACCCTCTTGATCTCGCTCACCTTGTCCACAATGGGTGCGACAAGGGCCTTGAGCGCTTCCAGATCGGCGTCGGGTGGCAAAGACCTGAGGACGTTGGTGAGGTTGAGGCCTGGATTGTGGAAGGCCACCTTCACCAGCACCTTCTGAAGAACTCCCGCGCAAATCTTGCGCGACTCGTCGGCCAGCTGCTTTGGGATCTTCTCCCGAAGCCGCTGGAGGGCCGTCGCCACGCCCTTGAAGAATAAGCTGGGCTTGGCGCTGGGTTGGAGATGCTCGTCAGAAGAATACCCGAAGTCCTCCATCCCCAGCTGCGCCAGCTCCCCGTCGATGACTGCGGCAATATTCACCAGACCCTCGGTCCAGTGCTCCACAGTCTCCCTAAATGAGTTCTGGGTAACGGCAATACTCGCCAGCAGCGCCTCGTCGGCCTTGATCTTCTCCGACAAGGTCACCTCTCGCTCCCTGGCGCCGTCCAGCGTCTGAGTCAGCGTAGCCAGCTTCAACTCGAGATCCGCGTTGGAGTCCTTGGCGGCGCCGAGCTCCTTGCTCCTCTCAGCGAGAAGACCCTTCAGCTCACCATGGGCGGCAGCATCCTTCTCGCGCTCACGCTTGAGCGCGGCAAGCTCCTCGCCGCTCGTCTTGAGATTGGCCTCCAGCTGTGCCACCTTTGCCTCCAGCTCTTTCTTGGCGGCCTCAGCAGCTGCGGCAGCATCCCTTGCTTCCTTGAGAGCACCGCCAATTGCTTGCTCGCGCGCGGTGAGCTGTTCCTCGTGGCTGTCAAGGTTGACCTTGCGCTGCGCCAAATCACCCTCCCACGCAGGTAGCCTCTCGGCAGCAAGCCGCTGCTGCTCTTCAACCTCAGCCTTCGCGAGGAGGAAGACTTTGCTCTCCTCGGCGACTTGCTCCTGCTCCTCTGCCAGGCTCCGGAGAGTTTCCTGCCTGAGACCCCGGAGCTCCTCCGCGCGCTTCTCGATGTCAACTCCCACCCTCGTGACAAGCGCTTCTCGGGAAGCCAGCTTGGCTTGTCGGGCGCGGTAGAGCGACGTCAACTTCCGCAGCAGCCGCTCCTCTTCAGGCTCATCGCTGCTGCTGCTTGGCGCGTCGACCAGCGTCAGCCCCGCGGAGGCAAGCACTTCTCCATCCAGGATTTCTCCTTCGACCGGCGCCCTGGAGCTTGACGCCCAGGGAAGCTTGATGAAGATGTCGTCGCCGGCCTTCAAGTAGGCGCCGGGCTGGGGCTCTTCGGAGCCTGGCGCCGCAGCAGCAGCGGAGGGGTCGGCGGTCGGTGCAGCGCTTGGCGCTCCTGCGGCCTCGGGGCCGTCAGACGATCGCCGGATCCCTCGCCAGCTTCTGCGGCAGCTGCCTTGGCAGCCTCTTCGCCGGCGGGTTCATCAGTGCCGGCCTCTCCTTCGGCGGCCTCTATTTCCATTGGCTCCGCAACAGATGGATCTGAAGAACGAAAAAAAAGTCAAGCAAAAAAAATTCGAGAAAGGAAATCAGAAGTAGAAGAACCCAAGGGAAGTTTTCAGGCAAGAAGATTACCTGTGCTAGGATATGCGGTCGCAGTCTCAACCGCCGGAGGATCACTGGTGCCGTCCCTTGCCTGAGAACTGTCCCTTGCCGGAGAGTTCTCCCTTGCCGGAGAGCGCTCCCTTGCCGGGGACTCCTCCCTTGGCGGTATAGTCGAAGCAGATGGCACTTCGGGGGCGGCTTCCAGGCCCTCCTGGTGAGGCTTCTCTGCTCGTACACAAATCCGACAGTCAAGATATCAGCAAAGAAAGAGCAACCATGAGCGCCTTTCAGCAAGAAGTAAACCATGTACTTATGCTGGGGCTGCGCTGGGGGCTGCTTTGGGGAGTAGTTGCCGGGTCCGTCAAGGTGGTCTCGGACACACCACCTGCTGACACGGTGGGATCATCCTCGATGACAATCACTGGGGCCTTGGCTCTCTTCGCCGCTCTCTGGGCCAGCGTCCTGAAAAGGAATGGGTTCATATTGAAGCAAGTCAGATACAAGACGAAAGCAACAAGATTGAAGAAGTACAAGAACACCAAAGAATCTTACTCTTCTTCTTCATCATCGGAGCTGAGCGTGGAGAGATCGAAGTCCGGCTCCCCTCCGGTGCGGCGAGGCGGAGGAGTAGGTTCCCTTGCCCGCTTGGCAGGGGCGGTGGCGGTGGACCGGGAAGATCCCGCTCCAGTTGCTGCAACAGCGTGAGGCGCTCCCGCGGCAACAGTGCTTGCCGCGGTAGAGCGTGTCGCATGGCTTGGCGGCTGTTGGCTCGTTTGCCGCCCCGCTACGTCCCCGGCCTTGCGGAGACGCCTTCTTGGTGCAGCCGGGGGCTCCACTTGCGGCAAGCCGTCTGAAGGTTCGGGCCCGACAAGATCTCCCTCGCCAGGCTCGCTCGGCTCGTCTTCAGGCCCGGCAGGCTCTTCCTCGCTGGCGAACTCCTCGCGCTCGGCAAGGCTTACCACCTCTGCTGCCTCTGCCTCCTCCACGGTGAACCCGAACTCGCCCGCGGCAGCTGCTGCCGCAGCCTCTTCCGTCCTAGTGGCAATGCGCTGCAGCTCCGCGTCGATGGTGTCACGGGTGAGGCTCTTCTGTTCATCAGCGTGAACCGGCACTTCTACCAAGTCGTCGAAGAACGCCCGCGCGACGTCATCCGCAGGCTCTTGCCAAGTTGGGGCGATTCCGTGCGAATCGCACAACGACATCATCGAGCGGATCCGGTCGAGCGAAGAATTGTTGCACAACGGAACAACGCTCCTCGGCAACGTGAATGGATGCTGAGGATCGTGTTTGAACAGCTCCAGGAGCATCGCATCCAGCTCCAGGACGGTGAAGTTGAAATTGAGGCCCGGGCGCAACCTCATGATATCCGCCGAGTTCTTAAACTCCCAGGCGGGTCTCCCTCTCTCCTGCAGGGGGCGATGCGGCGACGAAGGAAATTTGCACCAACAGCGCCTACAGTGAGCCCGGCAAGCCTGAGGCGAAGGATTCGGGTGACGGCGTTCTTCAGCCTGTCGTCTTCTGGGGCCACGTTGCTCCAATCGTTGCCGCATACTATTGGGGCTTGGCGCACGGCAGTAAACGGCTGCAGGTTCTCCCGACGATCCAGCACCGTTCCGCTCTCCACTCCTCCCATTTGCTGCGAAGCTCTCCCTCCAGATAAGCTTCTTTCTTGCCAACTCACGAGATCCAGGCGATTCCGCCGGCAAGGGGCTCTCCTCTCTCGACTTGGGGCATAAAGAAATGGCGGAAGAGAGCTACGTTTGGGTGGACTCCGACAAAGTTTTCGCACAGATGTGCGAAAACTGCCATGGTCAGAACAGCGTTGGGGGTGAAGTCAAGGAGGCGGAACCCGTAGGTGTTCATAATGTCACAGAAGAAATCAGAAAAAGGCGGGCAGAGCCCGCAGTAGAAGAACATCGCGAAGAAGGGGTACCCGCTTGGAGCCAGTTCCGAAACTGCAGCCGGGAGTACCCTTGTGCGCGGATGCGCTCGCGTCTCCGTCGACCAGAAGAGGTAGTAGTACTCCCTCAGCTCCTGCGCACCGAGCTGAGGGGGGAAGAGGGCCCGCTCCTTCCGCAGCGCCACGAGCCCCTGCGCCTCGGCCCACTTCACGCCCTTCCCCTTGTCGGCTTTTGGAGCCATGGCGGAGGTGGTGGGGGAGATCGGCGGCGTTGGTGATGCTGGTGGCAATGGGGGGCGGAGCGCTGCTCTCTTTCTGCTTTGAGAAGAAGGGGAGAGCGGCGGAGATATTTGGAGTTGGAGCAACAAACGGCGGGATGGGCGAACTGCCCCTGTTCCCCCTGCTTATAAAGAGGGAGGGGGCGGACGTTTCGCCCTTCCGAATAAATAAACCACCCACGATCTCTCCAACGACGCCGCATTCGACGCGTGCCGTTGGGGAGGGCGCGGTGGATACGGAGTAAGATACGGCGTGGCCCAGGCCGCGTGTGCCCGTGCCCTGTTTTGGGCCTGGCCCAACAGCGCTCGGCATCGTGTGTGGCCCAGGACCGGGGGCTCCTGTCGGTGTACTAGAGTAGGGGTACCCTAGTACCCCGAACTTGTGCACGGGCAGCTGCAGCGCCCCGCGGCAAGGGCTTGCCGGGTGACCGCCAAGGTACTCCGTGGCTCCTTTGGAGCCATTCAAGAACAAAGTATTCAAGTCAAAGAGACAAGGCCCCGGCAAGAGGAGCTTGCCGGGAAGGCCAACCAAGGCATCTCAGGGAACTTGCCGCGACGCGCCATGCATCCCGGCAAGGTCCGGTGAGCGACAAGCTTCTGGGTGCGACAAGACAACGACCGCGGTAAGCGGCCACTCTATGCCCACGCTCCAGCGCATCCACCAACGTGTCGCCCTGGGGGCCTTTCCAGGCACGCGTGGCGGGAGGCTGTGCAGCCAGCGGTGCGCGGTGGCATGCGATGCTGACAAGATCGCCATCGTGGCAAGCGGTGGCGCCCCTAATGGTCCTTTTCTGCACTGTTTGGGCGACACAGACGGGCATTTAATGCCCTTGTCCCCAGCCGTCATGGTTAGGTAGGGTACACTGTACAGGTAGCTGTACCAACCACCTGTCTTTTTACATTTTTACCCCTGTCTACTTTGCCACCTATTGGTGACCCCTTGAGCATATAAAAGGAGGCCCATGCGCAACGTAGAGGGGGTTCAGCTGAGTTGGAAACCAGAAACACAGTCATGCTCGGTCTCGTGTATATTGTAGCGCTCCGCACTCCCGAGCAAGAACATAATAGAATCAGACAAGCTGCAGTAGGAGTATTATCTCTCCGGAGAGCTCCGAAGCTGGATAAACTGCTCGTGTGCTTCGCCTCGATCCGCTCTTCGTGCGACCTCCGCCCCCCGCCGAACCAAAAGGGGCTCGGTCCGCCGGTCCCCATAGGTGTTCGTGGATCAGTTTCCCCGACAAGACCCGGCACAACTTATCACTGCCAGCCGATTCCAAAAGGATATGCTAAGGTGATGGTGGATGAAATAACAGAGGGATTTGAGGACCTCCCACTTGACCACCCTACCGGTGAAGGGGAGACTAGGCTCGGTTCTGCTCTGAAGACTCCATGCCTATGGAAGAAGGAGCTCATCAACCTTCCGAACTGGACGCCTCCGCCTCCTCCTCCTCCTCCGGCGAGTCAGGGCACTCCGCCTCCTCACCGCCTCCTCCTCCGGCGAGTGACGATCAGGGCACGCGTGGCGGCACTCCGCCTCCTTCTCCGCCTGCGCCGGCGCTCCTGAGCAGCCAGCAGCCTCCTCCTTCTCCGCCTCGCCAGCAAGGGCGGAAGAGACCCGCCGCCGCCCCGGCTGCTCCAGCGCGTCGTACTCCTTCTCCTCCGCCTCGTAAGCAAGCACGAAAGAAGACAGGCGCCGCAGCCGCTCCATCTGCTCCGGCATCTAGCAGCACAACCAGAGGCGGGAGGCAATACAAATACGGTCCATCATCTCTCAATCCTCTAGAGAAGTTACCGTACGAGAGGTCCGAGGAGGAAAATGATACGATTGTGCGGACCCACATGAAGGAGTTCTTTGAAGGGGTGAAAGCAAAGAGACATCCACCTCTGGAGGAGAAGGTAGATCCGGTGAAAGCAAAGCGGACTATCGATGCCCTGAGGAAACCACCAAAGTCTCCACCGAGAACCAACTATGAGCGCATTACTGAACAGAAATATCTCCAAGCCCAGCGGTCGGGAACTACTGTCAGTGCTAAAAGGTCAAAAGAACGAGCAAAGGGGAAAAAAATTGCCCAGCTCGGCGAACAAGCACAGAAATCGTGCCCGCTCAATGTGTCTAATGCTCCGGGGACGGTGGCCGGTTATGGAAATCTTGAAGATTACCTGCCTGACGATGCACTTCCTGATTTCTTGGAGGTGGATGAACACAGATATGAGTACGGGAAGCCTCTCGTCAAAGATGAAAAATCTCTGACAACAATGATGCAAAGATTCCATAATTGGTACATGGAAACCTGTAGAACGTCTGAGGGTACGAATGCTTTGTATCTGCATATTAAAGAGGAGCACGACCTTGTTACAAATGATCTGTTTACTGTTCCATTTGATGAGTTCTTCGCGTTCTTCAATCAAAAGGCCCTCGATAAACTAATGGTCTTTTGCTACTGTCTGTAAGTACTATTTCTGTCATTAAGTCTCTATATATAGCTCGGCTCTTTCATTTCATGTATTTATAATTAATTATCCTCAATATATTATGCAGATTGAAGATCATTGAGTGCAAAAAACAAGAAATTTATGATATTGGGTTCATTAACACAAATATCATAGATGAATTTCTGGTTGAAAAGGACATGAAAGAGGCCGAGGACAACGTGCTACAATCGTTGATCAAAAATCAAAACAAAGATACCATACTCTTCCCTTACAACGGCAAGTGAGTGTTACTGTCGTGTGCATATTCGGTTTCCCTTATTACTCGAGCGAGGTTATAGTAATGTAATCGATGAGTTATGCATGCGTGCGCAGGTTCCACTATATTCTTCCGGAGATTAAGCTTGAGCATGGACTAGTAACCGTCTTAGACTCGAGACGGAAAGATCCCAAATCCTATGCGGACATGACTGAAATGCTCAGACAAGTAAGTTCAATCGATCATTATCGCACCATATCAGCAACTTTTTGTTCATTTCCTGATATCTCAAGTAATAATAATAATTTTCTTTGTCTTGCAGGGTTTGGAAACAATTCACCGCAGAAGCTCCGGGACTGCCGAAGGAGCTGCGATATACATACCCGAAAGTAAGCACTACTGGCTAGCTAGTTGTGCGCATCTCGCATTGATTCTATAGCTATACTTTCATCAATGCCATTTATAATGCTTCATTATCAGTTTGATTGACCTCTATTTCTCATAAAGTGCTTGTGGCAGGAAGAAGGGAATGATTTCTGTGGATACTACGTGTGCGAGTTCATCCACAACGCGACATTGAAAAACAAGTGGGGCTACTCTCAAAGACAATATGAAGTGCGTAAGCAATAATATTCAAAATTTCATTTTATTACACCTTCATTTCTGTTGAGTTTCATTCATATATATGTATTAATTAACCCCCTTCTTCAAATTAGACGTGGCAGATGCGGAATGAACTCCTAGAACAAGATCGCATGAAAGCAATTCAAGAGGAATTGGCCGGATTCTTTCTTGACCAAGTCATCAATAAAGCCAGAGAATACCATGTGAAAATTGATTTCAATTGCTAGGGGATTGTAATTATAAGAGATCTTATACATATTGTACATGCATGTATGTAGCTAGTAGCGTCAGATACATGATATACAAAAACTTGTTGTTCGACCAATCTCTCGGAGAAGGAGAGAGGTCGATCGATCACTTCTCTCGGTATGCATGAACTTCTGTATTGAATGGTTCTCTCGATCACTTATGTATATATAGTACGTAGAGTCGACCAAGCACGGACATAAGAGAGCACACTTCTCTCTATTAATTAGCTAGCTAACACAATATATGAAATACGTAAATTAAGCCCCCAAAACCCCCCAATCCCCCTCCTTTAAAAAGAAATAACAAAAACCCCAACCACTGAAATGCTGACGCGTGGATGCTTTTTGGTCCCGGTTGGTGACACCAACCGGGACCAAAGGACTCTTGACTGGGCTCGGCGCACAGGGACACATGGAGGCACATTGGTCCCGGTTCTTGTTTGAACCGGGACTAATGGGTGGAGGTATTAGTAACGGCCCATTAGTCCCGGTTCATGAACCGGGACTAAAGGCCCTTACAAACCGGGACTATTAGGTGTTTTTCTACTAGTGGTGGGTACATAGACAACACCATGTCCCTAGTAAGCCTCTAGTTGACTAGCTCATTGATCAACAGATGGTTACGGTTTCCTGACCATGGACATTGGATGTCGTTGATAACGGGATCACATCATTAGGAGAATGATGTGATGGACAAGACCCAATCCTACGCCTAGCAGAAAGATCGTAGTTCGTATGCTAAAGCTTTTCTAATGTCAAGTATCTTTTCCTTAGACCATGAGATTGTGCAACTCCCGGATACCGTAGGAATGATTTGGGTGTACCAAACGTCACAACATAACTGGGTGGCTATAAAGGTGCACTACAGGTATTCCGAAAGTGTCTGTTGGGTTGGCACGAATCGAGACTGGGATTTGTCACTCTGTGTAAATGGAGAGGTATCTCTGGGCCCACTCGGTAGGACATCATCGTAATCTGCACAATGTGACCAAGGGGTTGATCATGGGATGATGTGTCACGGAACGAGTAAAGAGACTTGTTGGTAATGAGATTGAACAAGGTATCGGCATACCGATGATCCAATCTCGGGCAAGTATAATACCGCTAGACAAATGGGAATTGTATACGGGATCGATTGAGTGCTTGACATCGTGGTTCATCCGATGAGATCATCGTGGAACATGTGGGAGCCATCATGGGTATCCAGATCCCGCTGTTGGTTATTGACCGGAGAACGTCTCGGTCATGTCTGCATGGTTCCCGAACCCGTAGGGTCTACACACTTAAGGTTCGATGACGCTAGGGTTATAAAGGAGGTTTGTATGTGGTTACCGAATGTTGTTCGGAGTCCCGGATGAGATCCCGGACGTCACGAGGAGTTCCGTAATGGTCCGGAGGTAAAGATTTATATATGGGAAGTCTTGTTTTGGTCGCCGGAAAAGTTTCGCGCATTATCGGTATTGTACCGGGAGTGTCGAAAGGGGTCCGGGGGTCCACCAGGCGTCCACCTGCCCCGGGGGGCCATATGGGCTGTAGGGGTGTGCGCCTTGGCCTATATGGGCCAAGGGCACCAGCTCCAAGAGGCCCATGCGCCAAGAGATAAAGGAAAGGGAGAGTCCTAAAGGGGGAAGGCACCTCCTAGGTTCCTTGGGGAGGATGGACTCCTCCCTAGCCGCACCCTTCCTTGGAGGAAAGTCCAAGGCTGCGCCCCCCACTCCCTTGCCCCTATATATAGTGGAGGGTAGGGCGGGCAGCCGCACCTGAAGCCCTGGCGCCTCCCTCCCTCCCGTGACACCTCCTCCTCTCCCGCAGGTGCTTGGCGAAGCCCTGCAGGATTGCCATGCTCCTCCACCACCACCACACCGTTGTGCTGCTGCTAGATGGAGTCTTCCTCAACCTCTCCCTCTCTCCTTGCTGGATCAAGGCATGGGAGACGTCACCGGGTTGTACGTGTGTTGAACGCAGAGGTGCCGTCCGTTCGGCACTAGGATCTCCAGTGATTTGGATCACGACGAGTACGACTCCTTCAACCCCGTTCTCTTGAACGCTTCTGCTTAGCGATCTACAAGGGTATGTAGATGCACTCTCCTTCCCCTCGTTGATGGTTTCTCCATAGATAGATCTTGGTGACACGTAGGAAAATTTTGAATTTCTGCTATGTTCCCAACACATAATGTATCGGCTAGCCCTAGTTTTATCAATCATGCATCTAATTATGCGCAAGGGCCGATGCAAAATAATCTTCATGCTTCAAATTCTTATGATTGTAGCAACGTACAATATATGTATCTTAACTCTCATGCATCTGCAACCCCACAAATCCATATGCCGATGAACAACATGATGAGTCTGGTTAATCAATTTGAAACACCTCATGTTAAACTTCCCAATAGCACATAAGAAAGTGTTTCACCATTTTATTCATTGGCAACTAATTTGCAATATGTAAATCCAACATTGCCGATGAATGGGAGAATTGGACATGGTACTACTAGATATTCGGCCAGTTACTCTCAACCGTCATATGCTACACCTCATGTTAGTAATTTTTCGGCACCGTATACAACTGTAGATGCTCATAATTCGGCTCCGCACCTTCATGGTCATAGCCGAATAAGTGAAATTTTTCCAGGAGTTCACATGCCATCATCTAATATTGTAGCATATGATGCATCCTCTACGCAATTGCATAATTTCGAGAACACCTCATTGGCGAAAGAATCTGAAAGTATTGCGGAGCAATCCCTTCCAGAAGCGATTGTGGCTGCACTAAAAAAGAGCTTGGCACAAAACAAGAGAATTAATGCTCTTTGCCTTGAACAATACAAAAAGGGGTTGTTTCCTGATTATGCTGCAATAAAGGCTAGTGTTTTGTAGGAAGATGAAACTTCATCAATTGGTAGTATTGGTGAGAGAGCATATGGTTATACAGAAGTGCATACACCTCCACCTAGTACCGCAGCATATTATACACCCCCTACACAATTGCAAAATTTCGGTAACACTAACACTTCATTGCCGAAAGATCCTAAAAGCATTGGGGGGAAAACTAATCTAGATCGGGCTGAAATTGAGAGGGAAGTTGAAGCTTTGCGTGATAGGGTGCAAGTACTTCGCCAAGAGAGAATTGATAGGGAATTAGCTCAAAGAAAAGAAGCCTTGCCAATTGATATAACCTGTGAAAAGAATGATGATTCGGAAACTAAAAGTGCTTCGGTTAAAAAAGCCGAATCAAGTAATATATATTCCGAATCCATCAAATCCAAAGAGGCAAAAATTGTTGAGAAAGGGCATGGAAAGTATAGCAAGATAGCCATACTTGATTTTTCTGAAGTTAATGGAACCTACTTCCTGCCCTATGAGTTTCGTGCCATAGAAATTGACAAGCTTCAAGAACAAGAACAAGTAGCCGAAGAAAGTTTGGTGGACAAATATCTTCAAACAAATGATGCACGAAATCAAGAAAAAGATGATGACAAGGTGTTGGGGAGCTATCCGAAGGCGGAGCAAGATTTTCTTCAAATTACACCACCATCACGCTCTCCCAACATATTGGAGAGGTATGTTTAGCAATTAATTTACCTGTTTTCAGATTTGGTCATGACTTAGTTGTTGATGCATATATTAGAAAAAATTTCATAAGAAATATTGAGAGACCAATGAAGAAGGGTAATTTATTTGTTAGCAATCATATTGTCACAAAGCATATCGTCAACACATTACACCATTCAGAAAGACCGATAGCGAAAAATTATTGCAGCCAAGGCTTTCCCCATTGATTTGTCTAAAGTTCATATCTAATTGGGTAGATTTGCTTATTTCTTACTTGGCTTACACTTGGTCTCAATTGAGACATGTATATTCTAACTATTTTCGTTTCCGAAATTTGAAGCCAAGGTTAAAATCTTCTGAGCAAATCGATGCAAGTATAATTTCTTATCCAATGACATCGGTAAGAGAATGCAAAATAAAATTCATAGGCGAATGTGGTGATACAAAATATGAATCATTTATTTGCTTGACTCCAAAGCCGTTCTCACAGCAAGATCGGCTAGAAAATAAAAAGTTTGCCTTCAATTCAAGCATGTTTGATCAAATATTTGATTTGTTGCTGAAAAATAATTATATAAGAATTCTTGATCACCATGTCAAGGCATCAATTCAAGGACGAATGTATTGTAGATTGCATCATTCGTTCAAACATAATTTTGAGGATTGCAATATGTTTCCTCAAATAGTTAGATCGGCCATTGATAAAGGACGATTAAAATTTGTTGAGACACCAAGAGATGACCAGTCTATTCCGATTGGTCCCAATGGCGAAAAGTTTTTGCATCGGCTGGTTCAAGCCGATCCATTTAAAGAGAATGTAAAAGCCGCACATGATGGAATCAAGCTTTCAAGTAAAGAAATTGTTAAAGAGCATAACAAACATAATCTTTAGGGCGAAATTTCATCTAAGCTACAATGAAGACGCTAAGGACTGGGGGGCATCAAGCAAATCCAATGATCGATGAAAGCAAACCAAAAGAAAACAAAGGCCGAAATAAGCGCAAGTGTAAGAGATCGAAAATCATCTTCACTGAACTATTGAATAAATATCAAAAGAAGAGTGAAGGGAAGAATGCTTATCGGCCAAATCGTGCAAAGAAACCAAAATCACCCCAAGGCGCAAATATGAGGATCGGTATTGGCAAAGTGAGAATTTTAATGCAACATATTCATATCCTTATTTTGGGCCGCCAATGCCAATGCCATGGATGCTTCTCTATGCTAATATAGATCCATATCCATCATGGGACAGGTGTGATACAAGGGCACATTCTCCATCTTATTTTAGACCATCTCACCAATATTATGCAGCTCCATGAAGATCAACATTTGAACAATCACGCACCAAAGACCGTTTCAGTCATAAGGAATCGGTCTAGAGATCAAGGAAGAAGAAAGAGGTGGTAAAGCAAGTTTACCACGTGAAAAGAGATGGTCGTAAGTGTGCTACTTCAAATTTTATCTCAAATAACAGCGAGCCAATTAAAGTGTTGACATTGGCTACAAAAGGCAAAGAAGTGAAACAATCAATTGATAAAAATCAGAGTGCCAAATCTGAAGAAAAGAAATTGAGGGTGCACAAGGCCCCAAAAGAGTTGCCATTGGTTGAAACAAAATCATAGTCGAGGTGCTCACTCGGCTTATCATATTGGTAAAAGAAGGAATTTCAAAATCTTAGTGCACAAGAGCTGAGAAAGAAGAACATGGCATGGGTTCCCAAGAAGATCAATCAAAACAAAAATGATGTGCATGTGAAAGCACAAGTGCTCCCCAGGTGGTTTTGGTAATTAATGTCAGCATATCTCTTGTTGGACTAACACTTTTATCTAGTACATTTCAGACAAGTTCAACAATGGAGTGGCATGGACTAAAGGATGTGGAACTCCTTCAAGATGCTAAGGACAAAGGATTGGCTCAAGCTTCAAGCTCAAGACTCTTTATTTTATATTTTAGTGATCCAAGATCACATTGAGTCTATAGGAAAAGCCAATACTATCAAGAAGGGATGAGGTGTTGCTTAATGAGTTTCTTGCTTCAAGTGCTTAGTGATATGCTCCAAAAACCCTCAACTACTCTCCCACATGCACATATGACCTAAACCTAAAGTCCAACTCGGCCCCACCGATTCTTTCTATCCGGCGCCACCGAGTTCAGATGTCATAGCCACTACCACAAACCCTAGTCAAATCGGTCTCACCGATAGGGATCTCGGTCTCACCGAGATGGGATTGTAATCTCTCTATGTATGTCCATTATCAAAATCGGTCTTACCGAGGTTGAGCAATCGGTACTACCGAGATTATAATGCAAACTCTCCGGTTAACTTATTACCAAAATCGGTCTCACCGAGTTTGAGTAATCGGTCCCACCGAGTTTGTCTGAACAACTCTTTGGTTAGCTAATTACGAAAACCGGTCTCTTCGAGTTTGTGTAATCGGTCTCACCGAGATTACGTTATGCCTTAACCCTAACCATATCGGTCCTACTGAGTTGCATATCAGTCGCACCGAAAACCATAAGGTCACATTATTTACTAAATCGGTCTGACCGAGTTTGTTGATTCGGTCCCACCGAGATTGGTAAATTGTGTGTAACGGTTAGATTTTGTGTGGAGGCTATATATACCCCTCCACCTCCTCTTCATTCGTGCAGAGAGCCATCAGAACAAACCTACACTTCCAACTTACCATTTCTAAGAGAAAACTACCTACTCATGTGTTGAGGACAAGATATTCCATTCCTACCATATGAATCTTGATCTCTAGCCTTGCCCAAGTTGCTTTCCACTCAACTCTTCTTTCCACCACATCCAAATCCTATGAGAGAGAGTTGAGTGTTGGACTATCATTTGAAGCACAAGAGTAAGGAGTTCATCATCAACACACCATTTGTTACTTCTTGGAGAGTGGTGTCTCCTAGATTGGCTAGAACCAAGGAGTTTGTAAGGGCAAGGAGATCGCCTACTTCGTGAAGATGTACCGCTAGTGAGGCAAGTCCTTCGTGGGCGACGGCCATGGTGGGATAGACAAGGTTGCTTCTTCGTGGACCCTTCGTGGGTGGAGCCCTCCGTGGACTCGCACAACCGTTACCCTTCGTGGGTTGAAGTCTCCATCAACGTGGATGCACGATAGCACCACCTATCGGAACCACGACTCAAAAATCACCGTGTCTCCAAATTGCGTTTGAAATCTCCAAACCCTTCCCTTTACATTCTTGCAAGTTGCATGCTTTACTTTCCACTGCTCATATACTCTTTGCATGCTTGCTTGAATTGTGTAAAGATTGCTTGACTTGTGCTAAGATTGCTAAAATCTGCCAAAGACTAAAATTGGGAAAAGGCATAGTTTTTAATTGGTCAAGTAGTCTAATCACCCCCCTCTAGACTTACTTATTACTTCTTCTCAAGGTCCTACAAGTGGTATCAGAGCATTGGTTTCCATTGCTTTTTTTAATCACCATTGGCGGAAGATGGATGAGTCTACTTTGGGGAGTCTTAGACATAGAGTGCCTACACTTGATGGAGTGTATTTTCATGAGTGGAAAAAGGAGATGCTTGTGATTTTCAATCAATATCATTTGAACAAGTACATTGATAATCCTTGTGCACCTTATGTTGATCCTATGCATCCTACCCTTGATGAGTCAATTGACATGATTAGGAATGTTAGAACTGTTAATCTTATCACTAGAGGCTTGCCTAGAAACTTGATTGGAAAACTGCCTACTCTTGAGTGTGCCTACACTATATGGAAATTTCTTGAGGAACGATTTCCTAATTATTCCTTGAAAAATCTGGATGAAATCCTTCATAAGTCTATTGCCTTGAGTAAGATGAATTCCAATGATCCTATGTTTGGTAATTGTCTATTTGAACTTACAAATCTTATGCGTGCCAAAGGAAATGTTGGAATTATTAGCGATATTATTTCCGAAGCAACTAGAATTCATAGAGGAGATTATTGTCAAACTCATACTAATGAATCAATCTCACTAGGAATTGATCCACCACTTGAAGATGTTGAACATGGATACTATGATGAGGATGATGATGCAATGAGACACTTTGGTCTTATGGCAAATCTTCAGGGATATATGGCAGGAGGAAAGGAATGGGTTCTTGACAGTGGATGTACAGATCACATGACAGGAGATAAAGTCATGTTTCGTAAGCTTGCTGAAAATGATAGTCCTCGAAAGTATGTCACTTTCGGTGACAACTCAAAGGGTAAGGTGGTTGGCCTCGGTAAGGTGGCCATCTCACATGACAGCTCCATTCATAATGTTATGCTCGTTGAATCTCTTGGCTACAACTTACTTTTAGTATCTAGACTTGCTGATTTCGGTTTCAATGTCCTATTTACTGAAGTAGATTGCCAAGTGTTTCGTAGAGACAATCATAAAATGGTCTTTACCGGTATACTTAGAGGTGATCTTTACATTGTTGATTTCACTAAAAAGGCTCAACCTAGAACTTGCTTCATTGCTAAATCTTCTAAAGGTTGGTTATGGCATACACGACTAGGTCACGTTGGCATGGGAAACCTTGACAAGCTAATTAAAGGGAATCATATCCTTGGTGTTAATGATGTCGTATTTGATAAGGATAGACTTTGCTGTGCTTGTCAAGCAGGTAAACAGGTTGGAGGAAGGCATCCCGTGAAGAACATCATGACCACAAGGAGGCCACTTGAGCTACTTCACATGGATCTCTTTGGTCCCAACGCTTACAAAAGTATCGGTGGAAATTCTTTTGGTCTAGTTATAGTTGATGATTTTTCAAGATTTACGTGGGTCTTCTTTCTCAATGACAAATCGCAGGTCCAAAAGATCTTCAAAAACTTTGCTAGGAAGGCACAAAATCAATTTGAAGTAAAGATCCAGAAGGTTCGCACCGACAATGAAACGGAGTTCAAGAACGCAAATGTGGACACCTTTCTTGATGAAGAAGGATTATCACATGAGTTCTCGGCTACGTACACACCTCAACAAAATGGAGTTGTTGAGAGGAAGAACTGGACGCTCATCGAAATGGCGAGAACGATGCTTGATGAGTACAAGACGCCGAAGCACTTTTGGGCAGAAGCGCTAGAGACAACTTGTCATGCAACAAATCGCTTATATCTTCACAAGCTACTCGGCAAGACGGCATACGAGCTCCTCACCGGTAACAAACCCCAAGTTGGATACTTTCGAGTATTTGGATCAAAGTGCTACATTCTTCATAAGCATCGTCGTTCTAAATTTGCTCCTAAGTGTCATGAAGGTTTCCTACTAGGTTATGGCTCAAACTCTCACACTTACCGTGTCTACAACAATTTCACCCGAAAGGTTGAAGTGACGGTAGATGTGAAGTTTGATGAATCTAACGGCTCACAAGTAGAGCAATTGCCAATTGATGTAGGAGATAAAGATCCCTCGGAAGCAATCTAAGACTTGTCTATTGGCAAGGTTTGTCCAATAGAGGTGAAGGAGAGTACCTCGTCCATCCAAGTGGAAGCTTCTACTTCACGACAAGGTGAACCAAGAGTTCATACGGAAGCATCCACAAGTGGGACACACCAAGATGAAGAAAACGAGGAAGTATATCAAGAACGTCAACAACCTCCTTCCCCACCACGACAAGAGAACGACAACGCCAATAATGAAGAAGTCCAAGAAGAAGAAGAACAAGATGAAGAAGATGTTCAACCAAGACCCAAGCAAAAGCTTTCACGAGTTTGAGCAAGAATTGCTAAAGACCACCCCGTCGAGCAAATCTACAATGATATTCAAACCGGGAGAATCACTCGCTCTAAAACTTGTTTAGCTAACTTTTGTGATAACTATTCATTCATTTCTAGCATTGAACCTATGAAGGTCGAAGAAGCATTGGAAGATCCGGATTGGATAAATGCTATGCATGAAGAGCTACACAACTTTGAGAGAAATCAAGTTTGGACATTGGTTGAGAAGCCCAATAACAACCACAACATCATCGGTACCAAATGGGTGTTTCGCAACAAGCAAGATGAAGATGGACAAGTAGTTCACAACAAAGCACGTCTCGTCGCCCAAGGCTACACACAAGTCGAAGGTATGGACTATGGTGAGACTTATGCTCCCGTTGCTATACTTGAGTCCATTCGCATCTTACTTGCCTATGCTAATCACCATGATATCACCTTGTACCAAATGGACATTAAAAGTGCTTTTCTAAATGGTGAAATAGAGGAGGCAGTTTATGTTAAACAACCTCCCAGCTTTATCAATCTTAAGAAACCCAATCATGTCTACAAACTTCGCAAAGCTCTTTATGGTCCTAAACAAGCTCCTAGAGCTTGGTATAAATGCTTAACCAAGTTCCTTATTCAAAAAGGCTTTGAAATTGGGAAAATTGATTCTACACTTTTTACTAAAAGGGTTAATGGAGAATTATTTGTATGCCAAATTTATGTTGATGATATTATATTTGGATCAACTAACCCTCATTTTTAGTGAGAAGTTTGGAAAGCTAATGTCCGAGAAGTTTGAGATGTCAATGATGAGTGAACTCAAATTCTTCCTTGGGTTGCAAATCAAGCAAACTAAGGAAGGTACTTTTGTCTCTCAAACGAACTACACTAAGGAATTATTCAAGAAGTTCAATATGCAAGAATGCAAAGGTATGACTACACCCATGCCTACTAGTGGACATCTTGATTTGACCAAAGATGGTGAACCGGTTGATCAAAAGGTTTATCGCTCTATGATTGGTTCATTGTTATACCTATGTGCTTCACGTCCCGATATTATGGTAAGTGTGTGCATGTGTGCAAGGTATCAAGCTGCTCCTAAAGAATGTCATCTTAAGGATGTGAAAAGGATAGTGAGATACTTAATTCATACACCAAATTTTGGCATTTGGTATCCTAAGAGGGCATCTTTCGATCTTGTTGGCTACTCCGACTCGGACTATGCCGGAGACAAGGTTGATAGAAAGTCCACTTCGGGTACTTGTCAATTCCTTGGTAGATCTCTTGTTTCTTGGTCTACCAAGAAACAAAACTCGGTATCGTTATCCACCGCCGAAGCGGAGTACATTGCCGCTGGTTCATGTTGTGCTCAATTAATTTGGATGACCCAAACTCTTAAAGATTATGGGATATATGTGAAACATGTTCCATTGCTTTGTGACAATGAAAGTGCTATAAAAATTGGTCATAATCCCGTGCAACATTCTCGAACTAAGCATATTGAAGTTCTTCATCATTTCATTCGAGATCTTGTTGCTATGGGTGACATTGATCTTAAGCATGTTCGCACTGAAAAGCAATTAGCGGATATTTTCACTAAACCTCTTGATTAGAAAGTGTTTTTAAGGTTGAGAGGAGAATTGAACATCATTGATGCTTCAAACTTTGAGTAGAAACTCCATTGGATACATGCAAGACACGAGCTTATGACTAATCCTTGATATTTCTCTTATGATGATAATCTTATGTCTTGGATATATTTGCATCTTGCATGTTATCTAACCCATGTAGGTACTTGGTTGAATAAATTTCATGAGATTATAACCTACTCATATCTTGAGCACTCTCTACATCACCAAGTCTCTACACTATGGTGGTTAAAGACAAGGAAGCACGGAACCATTCAAACATATCCTTTGACAAATTCTATGTTGAAATTCATGATTGTTATTTTGGATACACAAGTGCTCTTCCTTGCAAGAACTAACCCATGTAGGTAGATGAACTCAAATTCCAAGTGGTTCTCCCAACTCTTGATGAGCTACATCAACCTTGAACAACCCACACAAGTTCAACTACATGAACGATCAAACACCACCACCCAAGGTATGTTATTGCATCTTAGAGAAGATTTACTCCGAGACATGAGTTAAGGCAACTCAACAAGATGTGAATACATCAAGATGCTTAAACGAAAAATGGTAACCCCATTTTGAGCTTAAATGATGAGTATGACCTATGATCAAGTGATCTCACTTGGCTCCTAAGTCAATATACTCTAACATAGGTGAGTTTGTCGCCCACCAATTCTAGATGAAGTTCTCTCGTGTTCTTTTCTGTGCTCTTGCATTTGTCTCATGCATGTTTGTTTCGCCTTTCAAAAAAAACTTCATCTAGATTTCTTCTTTTCTGTTTGCTCTGCATTTCGTGCATCAAATTCTTGCATATGATTTAGTTAATTCATTGCAAATCATTGTGAGATCTTACTAGTCTAGTGAGCTGAGGTGACAAGTGTTTTCTCTGCGGTGAAATCAGTCACACCAGTTTGTTGTTTTCGGTCCAACCGAATCCTTTCGGTGCAACCGAAGCATACCACTCGGTGCCACCGACTTCACAATAGGAAAAACATTTTGCCACTTATTCATCTGTATCTTATGATCCAGCTCCACTCAATGAATCTTGTCCTCTACAAGCATCACATTTTTATCAATGCTTTGTGCTGTGACTCAAGGACCAAACCAATTCACGACAAATTCCAGAAGCCCTTCTTGGAAATTGATGTCAAAGGGGGAGAGAGAGATCACATCAAAGCTTATCACTTCCAAAGGGAGAGAGAGTATCACTTCCACAGGGGGAGAGAGAGACCTCCAGTACGAGAGAATACTCAAGAAGAGAGTATTCCTCAAGGATCCCAGATGCTTTGTGTTCAAGAGGAGAGATGCCACATGTCTACTTGAGGGGAAAGACATGTTCATATGTGCTTATTTGCATTAGCTCTGTTCATTTTTTCCTTTCAGCTCTGATTTTTTTGCTCCCTATCTTCTCCCAGTATCGCATGATAGATTCAGGGGGAGCAAGACATCTAAGGGAAAGAAATCATTTAAATTCATTACATATCTTTACCTTTGGGGACATGTCTAATCCAATGTGGTATTTAGTACTCACTCTCTACATGTTATCCCAGTCTTGGTATTCTTGTGGTTTCTTCTGTTTGCTCTGGCTAGTAGGTGTATCTGTGTTATCTAACCTTGTTTACACAGGTCCATTCCATCCTAAGCCAACTCAAGACCACAAGGTAAGTATATGCATCACAATCATGTGTATGTGGAATTCTTGCTGATGTACATACTGTTTGCAAGAAGGACTCATGAGCATGAAGGTATTTGTTAAATATTATTTTCTCTGATGCATATGGCCAAGATACATGTAACACATTGCTTACTCTATCATGTTCATGCATTCACATGCTTCAATATTCCATATTCACATGATTGCATACATGTAGGGGGAGCCTATGCTTGTTGCATGCCTTTCCAAAGCTTTACTTACTATTCTCTATATCTTTATCTAAAGCTTTGATGTATGTTGCCATCAATTACCAAAAAGGGGGAGATTGAAAGCACAAGTGCTCCCTAGAAGGCGTTCTAAGAATTCGGAGTTTCTAGATCTTGATGATGAAATTGATGAAAGTGGGATTGAAAAAAAAATTGATGTTGCTAAACCCACTATTTTGGATCTCAAGGAATTTAATTATGAAAATTGCTCTTTGATTGGTTGTATTTCCTTGTTACAATCCATGCTAGATTCTCCTCATGCTTATAGTCAAAATAAGGCCTTTACCGAACACATTATTGATGCCTTGATGCAATCTTATGAAGAAAAACTTGAGTTGAAAGTTTCTATCCCTAGAAAACTCTATGATGAGTGGGAACCTACTATCAAAATTAAAATTAAATATTATGAGTTTCATGATTTGTGTGATATGGGTGCTAGTGCCTCCACTATTCCCAAAATTTGTGGGATTTGCTAGATTTCCGTGACTTTGAAGATTGCTCTCTAAACTTGCACCTTGCGGATTCCACTATTAAAAAACCTATGGGAAGAATTAATGATGTTCTTATTGTTGCAAATAGGAATTATGTGCCCGTAGATTTTATCGTTCTTGATATAGATTGCAATCCTTCATGTCCTATTATTCTTGGTAGACCTTTCCTTAGAACGATTGGTGCGATTGTTGATATAAAGGAAGGGAATATTAGATTACAATTTCCCTTGAAAAAGGGTATGGAACACTTCCCTAGAAAGAAAATAAAATTACCATATGAATCTATCATGAGAGCCACTTATGGATTGCCTACCAAACATGGCAAAACCTAGATCTATCTTCGCTTTTATGCCTAGCTAGGGGCATTAAATGATAGCGCTTGTTGGGAGGCAACCCAAATTTATTTTGTGTTTTTTGTTTTTTGCTTCTGTTTAGGAATATATAATCCATCTACTTTCTGTTTAGATGTGGTTTTATGGTTTAATTAGTGTTTGTGCCAAGTAGAAGCTATAGGATAAGCTATGATGATAGTTGATTTGATTCTGCTGAAAAACAGAAACTTTGCTCTCACGAGAAAAAATTCAATAAATCATAGGAAGGGGAATTTTGCATTGATTCTTCTTGATAATGATCAATAAACAAAGTTTCCAGTACTTACTATTTTGGTAGAATTTTTAGAGTTCCAGATGTTCGCGTTAGTTACAGATTGCTACAGACTGTTCTGTTTTTGACAGATTCTGTTTTTCGTGTGTTGTTTGTTTATTTCAATGCATCTATGGCTAATAAATTAGTTTATAAACCATAAAGAAGTTGGAATACAGTAGGTTTAACACCAATATAAATGAAGAATGAGTTCATTACAGTACCTTAATGTAGTCTTTTGTTTTCTTTCACTAAAGGAGCTCACGAGATTTCTATTGAGTTTTGTGTTGTGAAGTTTTCATGTTTTGGGTGAATTCTTTTGATTGATTATGGAACAAAGAGTGGCAACAGCCTAATCTTGGGTATGCCCATGGCACCCCCAAGATAATCCAAGGACACCAAAAAGTAAAAGCTTGGGGATGCCCCGGAAGGCATCCCCTCTTTCGTCTACTTCCATCGGTAATTTACTTGGAGCTATATTTTTATTCACTACATGTCATGTGTTTTGCTTGGAGCGTCTTGTATTATTTGCATCTTTGCTTGTTAGTTTGCCACAATCATCCTTTCTGTACACACCGTTTGAGAGAGCCATACATGATTTGAATTTGCTGGAATACTCTATGTGCTTCACTTATATCTTTTGAGCTTGATAGTTTTGCTCATAGTGCTTCACTTACATCTTTTGAGCGTAATAATTTTTGCTCTAGTGCTTCACTTAGATCTTTTAGAGCACGGTGGTGGATTTGTTTTAAAGAAACTATTGATCTCTCATGCTTCACTTAGATTATTTTGAGAGGTCTTGATAGCATGGTAATTTGCTCAAAGATAATATACTTGGTATTCAAGATTTGTGAAACTTTCTTTTGAGTGCGTTGAATACTAAGATAAGTTTGATGCTTAATAATTGTTTTGAGATATGGAGGTGATAATATCAAAGCAATGCTAGTTGGGGTGATTATGAATTTAAAGAATGCTTGTGTTGAAGTTTGTGATTCCCGTAGCATGCACGTATGGTGAACCGCTTTGTGATGAAGTCGGAGCACAATTTCATTTATTGATTGTCTTCCTTATGAGTGGCATTCGGGGACGATCGATGGTCTTTTCCTACCAATCTATCCCCCTAGGAGTATGTGTTTAGTGCTTTGGTTTTTGATGACTTCTAAATTTTTGCAACAAGTGCATGAGTTCTTTTGATTAATGTTGAGTCCACGGATTATACACACTCTCACCCTTCCACCATTGCTAGCCTCTCTAATATCGCACACTTTTCACCCGTATCATACACCTACCTTATACCTTCCTCAAAACAGCCACCATTCCTACCTATCATGGCATTCCCATAGCCATTCCGAGATATATTGCCATGCAACTCTCCACCATTCCGTTCATATGACACATTACTTTTGTCATATTGCTTTTCGCATGAACATGTAGTTGACATTGTATTTGTAGCAAGGCCACCTTCATAATTTTCATACATGTCACTCATGATTCATTGCATATCCCGGTATACCGCCGGAGGCATTCATATAGTGTCATATTTTGTTCTAAGTATCGAGTTGTAATTGTTGAGTTGTAAGAAAAATAAAAAGTGTGGTGATCATCATTATTAGAGCATTGTCCAAGTGAGGAAAGGATGATGGAGACTATGATTCCCTTATAAGTCGGGATGAGACTCTGGACTTTATGAAAAATAAAAGATTCCAAAGAAGCACCAAAGAAAATAGTGGCCATAAAAAAAGAGAAAAAAAGAGAAAGGCCAAAAATAAAAAAAGTATGACAGAAAAAGGGAGAAGGGACAATGATACTATCATTCTTCCACACTTGTGCTTCAAAGTAGCACCATGATCTTCATGATAGAGAGTCTCTTATGTTGTCACTTTCATATACTAGTGGGAATTTTTCATTATAGAACTTGGCTTGTATATTCCAATGATGGGCTTCCTCAAAAGCGCCCTAGGTCTTCGTGAGCAAGCAAGTTGGATGCACACCCACTTAGTTTCTTTTTGAGATTTCATATACTTATAGCTCTAGTGCATCCGTTGCATGGCAATCCCTACTCACTCACATTGATATCTATTGATGGGCATCTCCATAGCCCATTGATACGCCTAGTTGATGTGAGACTATCTTCTCCCTTTTTGTCTTCTCCACAACCACCATCCTATTCTAACTATAGTGTTATGTCCATGGCTCACGCTCATGTATTGCTTGAAAGTAGAAAAGGTTGTGATTTCTAAAGTATGAAACAATTGCTTGGCTCGTCATCAGGGTTGTGCATGATTAAATACTTTGTGTGATGAAGATAGAGCATAGCCAGACTATATGATTTTGTAGGGATAACTTTCTTTAACCATGCTATTTTGAGAAGACATGATTGCTTTAAATTGTATGCTTGAAGTATTATTACTTTTTTGTCAATATGAACTTTCGTCTTGAATCTTTCGGATCTGAGTATCACTCCGCATCAAAAATTCTTTTTTATCATTTACCTACTCGAGGACGAGCAGGAATTAAGCTTGGGGATGCTTGATACGTCTCCAACGTATCTATAATTTTTGATTGCTCCATGCTACTTTATCTACTGTTTTGGACTATATTGGGCTTTATTTTCCACTTTCATATTACTTTTGGGACTAACCTATTAACCGGAGGCCCAGCCCAGAAATGTTGTTTTTTGCCTATTTCGGTATTCCGAAGAAATAGAATATCAAACGGAGTCCAAAGGGAATGAAACCTTCGGGAACGTGATTTTCTCACCGAACGTGATCCAGGAGACTTGGAACCTACTCCAAGAAGTGCCAGAGGTGGTCACGAGGGTGGAGGGCGCCCCCTGGGTGCGCCCCTGCATCGTGGGCCCCCTGTTGCTCCACCGACGTACTCCCTCCTCCTATATATACCTACGTACCTCCGTCAGATCAGATACGGAGCCAAAAACTTAATTCCACCACCGCAACTTTCTGTATCCGCGAGATCCCATCTTGGGGCCTGTTCCAGAGCTCCGCCGGAGAGGGAATCTACCATGGAGGGCTTCTACATCAACACGATAGCCTCTCCGATGAAGTGTGAGTAGTTTACTTCAGACTTTCGGGTCCATAGCAAGTAGCTAGATGGTTTCGGGTCCATAACTCTCAATACAATGTTCTCCCCCTCTCTTGTGGAGATATATTCGATGTATTCTTCTTTTTGCGGGTGTGTTTGTTGAGACCGATGAATTGTGGGTTTATGATCCAACTTATCTATGAATAATATTTGATTCTTCTCTGAAATCTTTTATGTATGATTGAGTTATCTTTGCAAGTCTCTTCGAATTATCCGTTTGGTTTGGCCAACTAGATTTGTAGTTCTTGCAATGGGAGAAGTGTTTAGCTTTGGGTTCAATCTTGTGTTGTCCTTACCTAGTGACAGAAAGGGTTGCAAGGCACGTATTGTATTGTTGCCATCAAGGATAACAAGATGGGGTTTTTATCATATTGCATGAATTTATCCCTCTACATTAGGTCATCTTGCTTAAGGCTTTACTCTGTTTTTAACTTAATACTCTAGATGCATGCTGGATAGCGGTCGATGAGTGGAGTAATAGTAGTAGATGCAGAATCATTTCGATCTAGTTGTCTTGGACATGATGCCTATATACATGATCATTCCTAGATAATCTCATAATTATTCGCTTTTCTATCAATTGCTCAACAGTAATTTGTTCACCCACCGTAGAATACTTATGCTCTTGAGAGAAGCCACTAGTGAAACCTATGGCCCCTAGGTCTATTCTCATCATATCAATCTCCATTACTTTATTATTTGCTTTGTTTTTACTTTGCCTTTTACTTTTTAATTTGCATCTCTATATCAAAAATACCAAAAATATTATATATCATCTCTATCAGATCTCACCCTCGTAAGTGACCGTGAAGGGATTGACAACCCCTAATTGCGTTGGTTGCGAGTAGCTATCATTTTGTGTAGGTACGAGGGACTCGTGCGTGATCTCGTACTGGATTGATACCTTGGTTCTCAAAAACTGAGGGAAATACTTACGCTAATTTACTGCATCATCGTCTCCTCTTCGGGGAAATCCAACACAGTGCTCAAGAGGTAGCAACCAGCTCTCGCCGCATCATGATAGTCAGTTTTCGGCTTTCTCTACTGAGGTGCTCGTCCGGAAGAACCGGGACACAATTGTAGTAGTTCTCCCTTTACTACCCTAGCCGATATAGCGGAACGTAAGGTAGCAAGAACAGGAGCCGGGCAACCCAACTATTGACCCAAGACATGATTCGGAGCCGATGCATATAATGCTATAAGTTCGAGGTAGCAAACAACCGTTAAAGTGTTCAGATTTTCTTGCCGTGTTATGGGGTAGAATGAAGCCCCTGGCGAATTTAAGGCGTACCAGAGTGTACGGTTCCAGTTGACAAAAATATCAAAAAAAGAAACATCAAGTTAATGTCATATAAATAGAGCCGCAAATTGTTTTCATTGTAGTTTAATAATACATCCAAGCGTATGTGTACAAGTAGTGCGATAAACATTATGACTTCTTAACCTACTGAGACGAGGGGGAGCTTCGTGTGGGTTCGAGGACAGATAGAATGATCATCGAGAAGAATATCTAGAGATTACCTCGCGTGTTCGAGCTACTTCCCTCCTTGGTATATCCGTCCTTTGATAGGTCTGACAATCAGGTCGCCAGTAATGGCCTAGAAAAAAGTAACCTGAAAAGAAAAAGAAAATGAAAAATAGTGTGTGTCCAGGGGAGGTTGAGCCACATTGTGGAACACAACCTAGTTGTGCCTCCGTCTATCCCCATGGTATTTTGAGTGCATAGTTATGTACGCGCGGTACAAGGACCGCAGTTTGGTCGGGGTTGGGACGTAGGCTGAATTGCTAGTCAAGCTCTTGACAAGCTAGACTGTCCTGCTGCAGGGTAGTTCGGACTCGTTTGACAGTGTCCGTGAGCTTGGCCGCCGAATTAAGGTTCGATCTGAAGAGGCCGCTCTGTGCTAATACTGCGAGGGAAGCGGTGTGCTCCACAGTACGGAGGGAGCATTCCATGTTTCCATGGACTGTTATGATAACGCGTGGACCGGGCATCTTGAGCTTGAGATAAGCATAGTGTGGCACCGCATTGAATCGAGCGAATGCAGTCGTCCGAGCAATGCATGATAGCCACTGCAGAAAGGGTTGATATCAAAGATTACCTCTTCACTTCCGAAGTTATCCGGGGATCCGAAGACCACTTCAAGTGTGATTGTGCCCATACAGCGGGCCTCTACACTAGGGATGACACCTTTAAAGGTGGTGTTAGTGGGTTTGATTCTTGAGGGATCAATACCCAGTTTGTGCACTGTATCCTGATAAAGCAGGTTCAAGTTGCTGCCACCATTCCTTAGGACTCATGTGAGATGAAACCCATCGATGATTGGATCGAGGATCAGTGCGGCTGAACTTCCATGACGGATACTGGTCGGATGGTCTCTGTGATCAAAAGTGATCGGGCAAGACGACCATGGGTTAAATTTTGGGGAGACTGGCTCCACCGCGTAGACATCCCTGAGCGCGCGCTTCCGCTCCCTCTTGGGGATATGGGTAGCATATATCATGTTCACCATTTTGACTTGGGGGGTGGGACTTCTTCTGACCCCCCTGTATTCAGTGGTTGGGGCTCCTCATCATCATCCTCGCTTTGCGGCTCCTTCTCCTTGTGTTCGGCATTTAACTTGCCAGCCTGTTTAAACACTCAGCATTCTCTGCTGGTATGGTTAGCTGGTTTATCAGGAGCGCCGTGGATTTTGAATGGACGATCAAGTATGCGGTCCAAATTGGACGGGCCCGGATTATTTCTTTTATATGTCTTCTTCAGCTGACCGGACTTGGAGCCACTGAATCCGGCGTTGACTGCCGTATCTTCGATGTTGTCACCGTTTTTTGACGCTTGTGTCTGCTGCCTTGGGGCTTGCTGTTGCTATCTCTGGGTTCAGAAGTGCCAGGTTTACTTGAGTTGTTGTTGCTACGAGCTAGCCAGCTATCTTCGCCCGCACAAAAGCAGGTCATAAGCGTCGTAAGGGCTTCCATGGACTTCGGTTTTTCTTGGCCGAGGTGTCGGGCGAGCCATTCGTCATGAATGTTGTGTTTGAAGGCCTCTAGGGCTTCGGCATTCGGAAAGTCGACGATCTGGTTCTTTTTAGTTAAGAACCTAGTACAGAATTTCCTGGCTGACTCTCCGGGCTATTGGATTATGTGACTTAGGTCGTCGGCATCTGGAGGTTGGACATAGCTACCTTGGAAGTTGTCAAGGAAGGCATTTTCCAGGTTCTCCCAACTGCCGATGGAGTTTTCGGGCAGATAGTTGAACCTGTGCCGAGCTGGTCCGTTGAGTTCTAGCGGGAGGTACTTGATGGCATGGAGATCATCACCGCGGGCCATATGAATATGGAGAAAAAAGTCCTCAATCCATACCGCGGGATCTGTTGTCCCATCATATGATTCAATGTTTACGGGTTTAAACCCTTGTTGGAATTCATGTTCCATTACTTCATCAATGAAGCATAGGGGTGTGCGGTGCCTCTATGTCGGGCCACGTCGCGACGCAGCTCAGGTGGAGCTGGTTTGCGGTATTCGTCTCGAACAAGGTTGTATTTGTTACGTCTGGCAAGGTGGCTATCATTGTGCATTGGGGCGCGCCCCCGCAATCCATAGATCGATCTGGTCTGGCCTACTTTGTTCTTCTAAGTCATGTCGCAGGTCATGTGTGTATCCCCAAGCTATTGTGTTTCTATTGTTTCGGCGAGTGATGACCCAAAAGTGTAGGGGATCTATCGTAGTCCTTTCGATAAGTAAGAGTGTCGAACCCAACGAGGAGCAAAAGGAAATTATAAGCGGTTTTCAGTAAGGTTTTCTCTGCGAGCACTGAAATTGTAGGTAATAGATAGTTTTGTGATAAGATAAATTGTAACGAGTAACAAACAATGAAAGTAAATAAAGTGCAGCAAGGTGGCCCAATCCTTTTTGTAGCAAAGGACAAGCCTGGACAATTTCTTATAATGAGAAAAGCGCTCCCGAGGACACATGGGAATTATCGTCAAGCTAGTTTCATCACACTCATATGATTCGCGATCGGTACTTTGATAATTTGATATCTGGGTGGACCGGTGCTTGGGTACTACCCTTACTTGGACAAGCATCCCACTTATGATTAACCCCTATTGCAAGCATCCGCAACTTCAAAAAAAGTATTAAGGTAAACCTAACCACATCATTAAACATATGGATCCAAATCAGCCCCTTACGAAGCAACGCATAAACTAAGGTTTAAGCTTCTATCACTCTAGCAACCCATCATCTACTTATTACTTCCCAATGCCTTCCTCCAGCCCCAAATAATGGTGAAGTGTCATGTAGTCTACGTTCACATAACACCACTAGAGTAGAGACAACATACATCTCATCAAAATATCGAACGAATACCAAATTCACATGACTACTAATAGCAAGTCTTCACCCATTCCTCAGGCACAAACGTAACTACTCACAAAGCATATTCATGTTCATAATCAGAGGTGTAATAATATGCATTAAGGATCTGAACATATGATCTTCCACCAAGTAAACCAATAAGCATCAACTACAAGGAGTAATCAACACTACTAGCAACCCACAGGTACCAATTTGTGGTTTTGGATACAAGATTGGATACAAGGCATGAATTAGGGTTTGCGAGGAGATGGTGCTGGTGAAGATGTTGATGGAGATTGACCCTCTCCCGATGGGAGGATCATTGGTGATGAATATGGTGATGATTCCCCCCTCCCAGAGGGAAGTATCCCCGGCAGAACAGCTCTGCCGGAGCTCTAGATTGGTTCCGCCAATGTTCCGCCTCGTGGCCGCAGAGTTTCGTCTGGTAAGCTTTCCCACAATTTTTTCCAGGTTAAAAGCCTTCATATAGCAAAAGATGGACACCGGAGGGCCACCAGGAGACAGGGGGCATGCCCAGTAGGGGTGGGCGCGCCCCCACCCTCCTGGCCAGGGTGTGGGACCCCTAATGTGTTTCTTCTGCTCAATAATTTTTATTAATTCCAAAAATAAGTTTCGTGGAGTTTCAGGTCTTTTGGAGCAGTGCAGAATAGGTTTCCAATGGTTGCTCCTTTTCTAGCCAGAATTCCAGCTGCCGGCATTCCCCCTCTTCATGGTAAACCTTATAAAATAAGAGGGAATAGCCATAAGTATTGATATATAATGTGTAATAACAGCCCATAATGCAATAAATATTGATATAAAAGCATGATGCAAAATGGACGTATCATCGATGTAGTGCAGGCTAGTCTTCGGACTGAGTTGCCGCTTTATCCCGGCCACGCGATGGTCGGTCGGCCACATTATACACTGGTAGTGTGGGCTCCATCGCCTCGTCATCGAGTGAAGGTAGCAATTTGCGCGTCGGGTAACTTTTGGGTGGGAGCTCGAGGCCATATTCCTCGGCTGCCAGGACCTCAGTCCATCTATCGGTGAGCAGATCTTGGTCAGCTTGAAGCTACTGCTGCTCCTGTTACCATCAACCTTAGACGCACAGTTCGGGACCCCTTACCCGAGATCCGCCAGTTTTGACACCGATAATAGTGCCCAGTGCCAGTTGCTGTTTTTTGCTTCTTTTTTACATCGCAGAAAATGAATACCAAAGGGAGTCCAAATGCAGCGAAAAATTTTGTTGATTTTTTTGGACCTGAAGACATCTGGTGGGACAGAGAAGCACTTGGGGGTGCCCCGAGGGGGGCACAACCCACCAGTGTGGGCTGGCCCCCCAGGCGCGCCCAGGTGGGTTGTGCCCACCTTGGTGACCTCCCGCACCACCTCTTGACTCTATAAATACCCCCATACACAGAAAACCCGAGGGTAGTCGACAAAATTTTATTCCAGCCACCGCAAGTCCCAGAGCCACGAAACCCAATCTAGAGCCCTACTTCAGCACTCTGCAGGAGGGGAACATGGTCATGGAGGGGTTCATCATCCTCGTTGGTGCCTCTCCGATGATGTGTGAGTAGTTCCACTCAGACCTACGGGTCCGTAGGCAATAGCTAGATGGCTTATTCTCTCTTTGTATCTCAATACAATGGTCTCTTGGAGATCTATTTTATGTAATGACTTTTTGCGGTGTGTTTGCTGGGATCCGATGAATTGTGAGTTTATGATCAGATTTTCCTTGATTTAATATCCATTCTTAATTATTATAGCCTCGTATTTCTTCTCTGAAATTTGAGTTTTGTTTTGCCAACTTGATCTATTTATCTTGCAATGGGAAGAGGTGCTTTGTGATGTGTTCGATCTTGTAGTGTCCTTTCCCAGTCACAGAAGGGGCAACAAGGCACACATGCATCGTTTCTATTAAGGATAAAAGGATGGGGTCTATTCCTACATGAATAGATCTTGTCTACATCATGTCATCGTTCTTATTGCATTACTCCATTTTTCCATGAACTTAATACACTAGATGCATGCTGGATAGCGGTTGATGTGTGGAGTAATAGTGGTAGATGCAGGCAGGAGTCGGTCTACTAATCTTGGACGTGATGCCTATATGCATTATCATTGTCTTGGATATGATCATAATTATTTGCTTTTCTATCAATTTCCCAATAGTAATTTTTCTACCCTGTGCATGTTATTTTCGCGAGAGAAGCCACTAGTTAACTCTACGGCCCCGGGTCTATTTTACTATCATATACTTTCCCGGTCTATATTGCCATTTGCTTTTTCCTCTATTTGCAACTTGTACTTTCAGATCTACATTATCAAAAACACAAAAATACCTTGGCGCGTTTTATTTTCTTTTATTTGCATCTTTCAATCTACTACAATTTTATCCCATCAACTCGTCAATTTCTGGGAACGTTAGCCGAAAGGGATTGACAACCCCTTTAACGCCTCGGGTGGCGACTATGTGTTATTTGTGTGCAGGTACTGTTTACATAGTGTTCCGTGGTTCTCCTACTGCTTTGATGACCTTGGTTTCATAACTGAGGAAAATACTTACCGTCGTCATGCTGCATAATCCCTTCCTCTTTGGGGAAATATCGAAGCATCTCAAGCGCACATCAGCTTCCTGTTAGAAGGGAGAGAGAGGGATTGTTGGGGAATATGATGGATACAATATTTATTGCTTGAGCCTTGTAAGCATATATATACGAATACATGATCATCTTGGAGTACAAGGCAAGGTAGAATAATATCCTATGCTATCCTAATTTCCTTATAATCAATATACTCAACACCTCCCCCTCCCCCCGCCCCCGCAGCCACAATGGTAGCGACGCAGACGGTGAGACTCGAGAAGATTCAGAAGGAAAGCCAACAAAATCCCCCTCACAGTCATAACGGTCAACGCATCATGGAAGTCGTAGATGGAGTGAAAACCGACGAGGTTGCTCAAGCAAGACGGTAGCCCTTTTTGCCGACGTCGATGTAGCCGAGAGCTTATGGTATTGTAGCCGTGGTCGAGGTAGTCGTGCGAAGAACGCCATGGTCGATGTCGAGTCGGGGTAGTCGGTGCTGAGCAAGTCGCAGTGGAGCCGCGGGCGCAAGGAGGCGCCGAGTTAGTCATGTGATTAGTGGTGCACCGGGAAAAAGACGATGTTGACAAGGCGTCGCACCGGGTTTGCTAAACCAGGGGACACGTCATAGACAAAGGCACACGTCAGTGTTACCAACACCGGGCATGCGTAGATAGACGAAGAAGAAGTTGACGAAGCGCCTATCAGGCTTGCCAGGCCCGGTGACACGTCGTGGATGAAGGCACGCATCAGCGTTGCTAGCACTGGGCATGCGTAGACGAGGGACATGTAAGAGTTGTACGCCATGTCGAGGAGTCGAAGGGCTAGCAGAGAAAAAGTCTCGGTGACGGTTGTGGTGCCAATCGACATGGGGACGATGTCACCAATGGTGGCCGGCGTAGACGAAGTGGTCGGAGTAGATGATGGCGATGCTGGCGATGGGTTGGTGCTTGGACGAACACGAAGGGGGTGGACGGGTTGCATCGGCGGCTACTATGGAGGTAGCGGCGGCGGCGGCCGAAGAAGAGCGATGGTGGCGGCCTGACGGCGGCGACAACGACTGTCTTAGTAGCGCGGCGGTAGTGCTTGAAGTAGGCGAGGAACCTGTCAGTGTGACGAAGACTGGCACGGTCAATGGCGTTCCCTCGCCAAGGAAGGCGGCTTGGCACATATAACGAGAGGTCGACGCGCTGGGACGGCGGTGGACCGCGGGCCGCGGCGCTATGGCCCAAAGTGGCGACGCAGGGGTGGCGGGCAGGTCGGGATGACATCGGAAGACCTCGGGGCGGTTGCGAGGACCGCGAGCTGCGGCGCTACAGCTTGAAGGGGCGGTGCAGCAGCTGGGCGCGTGATGGATCGCGTGCCACGCTCGCTACGGCCCGACGGGGCGACGTAGCGGCGGCGCGAGGGTCTTTTCAAGCCTTTGGGACAGCCTGGAGCGGAAGGCCTCAGGCCAGCGGTGGACCGTGGGATGCGGCATTACGACCCAAAGGGTTGACGCAGTGGTGAAGCGGATTGTGCAGTCGCAGGAGAGAACCACGGCGCCGCGACGCTGCAGTCCGATGGGGTGACGCAACGGCAGCCCAATGCTCGATCGGTGTAGATGCGTGTGTTACTTGGGATGGTCTTCACGGGAACTGCGGAGGAGCGTGCAACCGACGGGCCAGGTCATTCATGGGCGTAGATGAAGCGGATCGCGATGGAGAGTGGGTGATCAAGCCGATCGCACACGAAGTCGGGGACGTAGCTCGATGGAGACGGGGTGGCGGTGGAGTCTGAGATGAAGCACGTGATGACAGATGGCGTGGGACATCATGCGGAAGAGCGTGTTAGTAACGGTGCCCGGGCTTATAAAGCGGCGCCGGAGCCCGGGCAGCGAGGCCCGAGCGACCAGCGTAGTAGTGGCACCCGAGCTGATGCTACCGACAAGCCTAAGGCAACCAGGGACAAGGCCAGCGAGGCAGACCGCCGGGCCGCTGTGTAGACGCGGCGGAGGCGGGTGGCGTTGATCGACGGGCGAGCCGGCACGCGAACGGTGCCTATGATTGGTCAGCGCATGACGCGAGGCCATCGGGTGGGCGATGCAGGTGTCCCAGTCGGTGCATGGAGTTTATTGCCGGCGTAGATCGACGGGCGTGCTAGCGTGCGTACTATGGCCGTGAGGGGCCGCCTGTCATGCAAGGCCGCTGGGTCGGTGGAGAAGTCGGCCGGTCATGCCGGTGTCGGAGTAGTGGTGCATGGGGATCGACATCGGCGGCGGGTGACGCAAACCGATCAAGCATAGATTGGAAGACAAAAAACACCGATCAAAACGACCGGTGAGAGAAAATCCAGATCAAAAGATCAAGAAAAAGACTATTTAGGGTAGTCGGTCAACATGACTGGCAGACGAACCCTAGGTACGGGCGACGCGGCCCCTGGCGGTGGTCATGGAGGCCGACCGCCTCAGGGGCGGTGCATGGAGCGGAAGCGACTGGCAGCAGCTAGGGTTTGGTTCGGTTAGGCTGATACTAGGGGGAAACCCTAGCCACCAGCGCCCATACTCCTCCCCATATCCTTCAACCTCGCCGCCGCCAGCAGCGCCGCCAGGCGAAGCCTGGCCGGCAGGGGTGGCGGTGGGGCTCCCTTCCCCTTCACGTGAATAGGCTGGCGCTGGACGGCTTTTCGAGAGGAGGCGCCAGACTTTTTGCGGGGTGCGGTGGCGCTGCAGATGGATCCTCGCCGCGACGTGTGCAGCACGTCGGTGGTTGGGGTTCGTGCTCGCGGCGTGGTGTGGCTTCTAGATCTGGTGGTCGCGTGCGCCGTCTGTCTCGGGTTAGATCCTTCTGGATCCAGCGCCTGAAAAACGTCGGCCAGCATAGGATGGTGGCTTTCGTCACTGACTAGGTCGGATCTTCATTGATCCGACGCTTGGATGGATCTACACCAGTGGTGTTGAGCCTAATGGTGCTTCCCTCTCTAGAGTTTTCGGGTCTTGGCTGCTACCAGATTCGAAGCAGATGGAGATTAGCGGTACAGGAAGAGGACCGGAGGAAACTTTGGTCGGCTAGCTCGGGCCGGTATCGGCGACGACTTTGACGTCGTTACCCATCTTGAAGGCGAAGTTGAGGTCCCTCCTATCCACCTCCGTCCCCTTCCCGGACGAAAGTCCAAAATCCTTCTTGGATTGGCCAGCGGCGGCGCCCTTCGCGTCATAACCTCCATGGAGGCGTCGTCTTGGGAGGCTTGGGTGTTCGGGGGAGAGTTGCTATGGGTGAAGGGCTTCGCGTGTCAGCTCCAACAGCGACAATGGTGTGAAGGTTGGCAGGAGGAGCGGCGTTCTAACCACGTCAGATGTGTATTGTAAGAGATGTCAAGTCATGCTTGGCCGACAGGTGCTACGCCGAGTCATGCCTGGTCAGCAGGTGCTACGCACGACAGATCTTCCAGAGTGTCTGTGTCGGGATGGACGAGCGCGGAGCAGTCGATTCGTTGGGCGCCGTGGTGGCATCGACGGATGGACGGACTGGCAAGAATGATGTGGATCTCTCTCCTGAAGATGGGACATCGGTTCGATGATGATGGCGGCCTCTAAAACATGTGAAAGGGGTGCACACTTTAGGTTTGCTGCACCGGTTGTTCATTCCGATACGTTAGATGGATGGATTGGCGATGGCATCTGCTTTAGATATGGGGAGTGAGAGCACTCCACATTATCAAGTTTGTAGGTGTGAGTGGTGGATTCGGGTGGCTTGATGTATGTTTCTTGTCAGACCCTCATGGAATAATTAATAAAGATGGCTGCATGCATCGATTGATGCAGAGGCCGAGTGATGAGGATATAGACCTAGGGTAGGGTCATAGGCCTGACCTACATACCCTACCCTAGAAGCAAGGAAGCTCAAGAGACAACAAGGAGCACCCAAGGAAGACGTCGAGTGCAATCGACTCGACCAATCGTATCACTTGGGTATCCCACCTTTCCGAAGACCACTAGACCATGCAACAAACCAGACCTATGAAGACCAGGAGTGAGATAGAACAGCAACGCTCGGGCATTCACTCCGTAGTCTTCATGGGCATTAATGACACTTATGGCTGGCGCCATCAGTAACGCCCCTCAATTATGTACATTAAACCCTCTGTAACGGGAGACGGCCGGGGTCCTGGCGTACTCTATATAAGCCACCCTCTGCACTGGGACAAGGGTTCACACCCCCTGTAACACATATGCATATACTGAACTCCAGTGGACCGCCTCCGGGCCCGAGACGTAGGGCTTTTACCTCCTCCGAGAGGGGCCTGAACTCGTAAACACCTGCGTACAACCTCACCGTAGTTAGGACCTTGCCTCCAACTACGTATCCCCTATTATTACTGTCAGTCTAAGTACCTCGACAGTTGGCGCCCACCATGGGGCAAAGCGTCTTAGCGACTTCAGGCGAGGTTGCTATTTCTTCAGTCTTCATCAACATGGTTTCCGGCGGCAGTTTGATCATGGGCCACGAGTTCCGACTCGGAGCGCACACATTCGTTGCTGACGATTCGTCCTGGCTCCAAGAGGCCCCCTCGACATCGAGGCGCTGCCGATCCGAGGTTCATCGCACTTCTGCGTGAGTGCCCGTGGTGTGCTCCTCCGGCAGCCGTCGACTCCGTACCAGTCAACGCCCGTGTTGACCTCTCGCTCCGCTGGATGCCGCCGCAAGTGGTAGGGCCGTTCGCGGCTCCAGCAATGGGTGAAGCACGCACTAGCTCGGCAGGCGTTCACCCCCTAGGTCGCGGCGATCGAGCCCGACATATATCACTGCGGTCCAGTCGACCCGTCGACCGACTTCGCAGACACACTTTCCGAGAGCTGGAGTTGTGACCCCGCGGCAGAAGTTCTCATGGTCGATCCTCATCGCACCCCACCTGGTTTCCTCCGTGGTGGCGCGGACAGGGACGGCGACGGGTCACTCGTCCAGGAGGAGTACTAGCCCCAACTTCTCAGTTTGCAGCAAAGGGAGGAGCTGCGTCACCCCAACGAGGAGGCTCTCCATACCCCCATCGTAGGGAAACCGCCGAGGCTCGGGCCTTGGAGGACATGTGCTTGGCCATGCTGGCCGAGCGCACACGTTTGGAGAATCTCCAACATTCTCTCGACGAGTGCGCCCATCGACTGATCCCCGGATCCAGTCGGCACACGCGACAACTATTTCCACCGGAAACTCAGGTAGTCAGCACACCGATCCAGAATCTCACAGCGGCTGCACGTATTGCTGAGTCCATTCAGCCATCCCATCGGAGGCTGGAAGAGGCCTGGAACAGATCAGAGCGCTGCTCCGGGCAGCAGGAGATCAGAACTCTGCGGTGTCCCAGTTGCGGAACAGAATTCACCGTCGGTCGGTAAGGACAGAAACTGTTCAGTCGGCACACAGTCCTAGATCACCGTTGAGGAAAAGAGATCATGAGCATTGTCAAGATCGTCATTTGGGAAGAGCTCATGGAAATGATGAACGTGAGTTCGCCCGTGACAACTACTGACGAGTGCCTTCTCCCCTCCTGAGGGGCAGATCGTACGTGCCCCGGCGGTATGACGACGGGCATCCACTCAGTAATGATCGCAGATTTCCAGTCGACCCAAGGGAGCCTGGGTTCGATGCGAGGTCCATCCTTGTTCAGGGCTTAGTCGGCCAGAACAGAGCGTACAGAGAAGGGCTGGACAAAGACAGGCCCAGAGGCAGTAGGGTCCACGTGTCTGGCACCGAGTGCTTCGGAAGAGCCATCAGGGCCGCTAAGATCCCCCTCAACTTTAGGTTGGCAGCTGGTTTCAGTAAATTCATGGGAGAGTCGAAGCCTGACACTTGCCTTGAAGATTACCGAGTGGCTGTGCACATCGGCGGCGGCAGCGATGAGGTTCTGCCAGAGCTTGGCTCAATCAGTTAGCCCTTGGGAGCATTTTCAGTTGGGATGAGTTGGCCCGACGTTTAACCAGAACACTCGAGGGCACACCTGCAAGAGACCAGCCGGTCTACCAGAGTTGCAACATTGTGTGCAAAAACCTAATGAAATCTTGAGAGACTATATCCAGAGATGGGTCACTCTGCACCACACAGTGGAGAATGTGTCGGATCACCAAGCAGTATGTGCCTTCAAGGAAGGTATTCGCTACAGAGAGCTCAATCTGAAGTTCGGTTGGACAGGAGATATGACTCTGACTCGGATGATGGAGATTGCCACCAAGTTTGCTAATGGTGAAGAGGAGGACCGACTCCAGAATGGCAAGCATAAAACAGTCACCCAGGACACCGGAGAAGCGAAAGGCAGAGGCAGCAGGGCCTGCGGAGGCAGCGGTGTTGAATCAAGGGAAGTTCAAGGGGAAGCCCAAAGGGCCCTGGAATCCCAAGAAAGTGAAAGATCAAGATGGAAACGATGTGATGGGTTTGCCGTGTCATATTCACACCAAGAAAGATGAAGAGGGGAATCTAATCCTCCCCAAGCATACCACTCGACAATGTCGACTCCTGATCCAGAGCTTCCAGAAGAAGGGTCAGCCCAGTGAAAGGATAATGATTCAGAAAAGGAGGAAGACACGGAAGAAGAGGAGGACGGATATCCCCAGGTTAATTCCACCCTGGTGATTTTTGCTGATGTCGAGAGCAAAAGTCGACTGGAGGTCATTAACCGAGAAGGGAACATGGTTGCTCTGGCAACGCCCAAATATCTAAAATGGACAAAGACTCCTATCACATTCGACCAGTCGGACCACCGACCGCGAGTAGCTACCCCTGGGCAGCATCCGCTGGTGGTCGACCCAGTTGTTGGAGGCACCCGATTGACCAAAGTTCTGATGGATGGCGGCAATGGCCTCAATATTTTGTATGCCGAAGCACTTAAAGGAATCGGCATCCAATGTCTAAACTGAGCGAGAGTAACATGAGGTTCTATGGAGTCATTCATGGAAAGAAAGCCGAGTCACTCGTCCATATAGCTCTCGATGTGGTTTTCGGCGATGAGAAGAATTACCGCAAAGAGAAGTTGACGTTTGAAGTTGTGGATTTTGAAAGTGCTTGTCATGTCATTCTGGGCAGACCCTCCTATGCCAGCTTCATGGCTCGACCATGTTATGTGTACCTTAAGATGAAGATGCCTAGCCCCAAAGGCATGATTACAGTCTGAGGTAACCGTAAGAAATCCGAGGATTGCCTACCGGATGGTGCAAAAATAGCAGATGAGTAGATGGCAGCGGTGGAGTTCCAAGAATATAAGAAGACAACAGATCCGAGTGATTTGCTGCGTGCCAAGAGGCCTGCCTCAGAGTCCGCGTTCGAGTCAGCCGGGTTAACCAAGCCGGTTCACATCCACCCGACCGATCCCAATGCTGCTCCGACTCATATTTGCACAACATTCGAGAGCAAATAGGAAGCCGCGCTTATCCAGTTCCTCCATGAGAACTGGGACATGTTCGCATGGAAGCCCTCTGACATGCCAGGTGTACCCAGGGAGCTGGCTGAGCACCTTTTGCGTGTTGACTCAAAAGCAAAAGAGGTCAAAGAACCCCTCCGTCGGTCTGCCACGGAGAAGAGGAAAGCAATCAGCGAGGAAGTTGCTCGAGTTCTGGTCACTAAATTCATTCGCGAGATCTACCACTCCGAGTGGCTCCCAATGTTGTTATGGTTCCCAAGAAAGAAAAATCACTTCTACTATGTATTGACTTCAAGCACATCAATCGGTCTTGCCCGAATGATCATTTTCCGCTACCCCGCATCGACCAGATAGTCAAGTCGGCTGCGGGGTGCGAGCGACTGTCCTTCCTGGACGCTTATTCCGGGTATCATCAGATCCGACTGTTTGGACCCGATCCGACTGTTTGGACCCGATGTGATCAAGACTGCGGGGTGCGAGCGACTGTCCTTCCCGTTTGGGTGCTTTTGTTAGGTCACCATGCCCTTCGGCCTCAAGAATGCTGGTGCCATGTTCATGCGCATGATCCAGAAGTGCCTGCTCACTCAGATCAGTCAGAACATGGAAGCTTACATGGATGACATCGTGCTTAAGTCACGCAAAGGTTCCGACCTGCTGACTGACCTCACTGAAACCTTTGCCAACCTGAGAAGGTACGGTATCAAGCTCAATCCATCAAAATGCACATTCGGAGTCCCAAGCGGAAGATTACTCTGTTTTCTCGCTTCCGAACGAGGAATCGATGCAAATCCAGAGAAGATTGGCACAATCCTCCGAATAAAGCGCCCAGTGCGAGTGCATGATGTTCAGAAGTTTAGTGGTTGCTTGGCTGCATTGAGTCGATTCATCGCACGCCTCAGTGAAAAGGCATTGCCTCTTTACCGACTAATGAAGAAGCCTGACATGTTCGAGTGGAATAATGAATCCGAAGCAGTGTTTGAAGAGCTCAAAGCCCTGCTTTCCACCCAGTCGGTGCTTGCTGCTCCGATCAGCAAAGAGCCTTTTTTGCTTTACATCGCAGCCACGAGACAAGTTGTCAGTACAGTGCTAACGGTCGAGCGGGAAGAGGAAGGCAAAGCCTTCAAAGTTTAGCTCCCAATCTATTACCTTTCAGAAGTTTTAACCCCATCCAAGCAGAGATACCCACACTATCAGAAGCTTGTTTATGGGATTTACTTAACCATGAAAAAGGTTGCACATTACTTCTCTGGTCATTCAGTTTCAGTCGTCAGCGACACTCCTTTGTCAGAGATTCTAAATAATAGAGATGCAACTGGTCGAGTGGCAAAATGGGCGATTGAACTTCTTCCATTGGATATCATGTTTGAGGCAAAGAAGGCCATCAAGTCTCATGAAATTGCAGATTTCCTCGCAGAGTGGAGAGAACAACAACAGCCGACTCAAGTCCAGTCGGAACATTGGACCATGTTCTTCGATAGGTCCAAAATGTTGAATGGATCTGGCGTAGGACTGGTTTTAGTATCCCCACGAGGAGACAAACTCAGTTATGTCCTTCAGATTCACTTTGATTCTTCCAACAATGAAGCTGAATATGAGGCACTATTATATGGGTTGTGTATGGCCATCTCACTCGGCGTCTGATGCTTGATGGTCTACGGCGACTCAGATTTAGTGGTCAATCAAGTGATGAAAGAATGGGATGTCAGGAGCCCTGCGATGACTGGTTACTGCAATGCGGTGAGAAAGTTGGAGAAGAAGTTTGAGGGGTTAGAGCTCCACCACATACGTCGACTCAAGAATCAAGCGGCGGATGATCTGGCCAAGATAGGCTCCACTCGTAAGCCTATTCCTAGTAATGTGTTCTTGGAACATCTCCATACCCCGTCTGTACAAGAGGACCCCTTCAGAAAAGAGCCCTCGTAACCAATAAGTTCAACCAACCCGACTGAGATTGAGATTCCAACCGTGGTCGACCTAATCATGGAAGTCCTGGTGATCACGCCCGACTGGACTGTGCCGTACATTGCATATATTCTCAGAAAGGAGCTCCCAAAAGATAAAGATGAAGCCCGTCAGATAGTCCGTCATTCCAAAGCCTATACAGTTATGAAAGATCAGCTTTATACAGAAAGCGTCACAGGAATAGCTCAGCACTGCATCACCCCTGAAGAAGGTCGAATGATCTTAAACGATATCCACTCGGGGACCTGTGGTCACCATGCATCCTCTCGGGCCATCATGGCCGAAGCATACCGAGCAGGATTCTATTAACCGCGAGCATACGAAATGGCAAAGGATATCATTGACAAGTGTGCAGGCTGCCAGTTTTATTCCAACATGCCCCACAAGCCAGCATCTGCCTTGAAGACTATTCCTCTTGTCTGGCTGTTCGTAGTTTGGGGGTTGGATACGGTCGGCCCCTTCAAGACCAGCGCGAGTGGTTTCACCCATGTGCTTGTAGCAGTCGACAAGTTCACCAAGTGGATTGAGGTGAAACCTATCAAGAACCTCAGCGCAAGCACTGCTGTCAGTTTCATCAAGGAGTTGATATTCAGATATGGAGTCCCTCACAGCATTATCATGGATAATGGCTCAAACTTTGATTCTGACGAGTTCAAGGCATTCTGTGCAACCCAAGGCACTCGGGTCAATTATGCATCTATCGCACACCCTCAGTCGAATGGACAAGAAGAAAGGGCGAATGGTTTGATTCTCCAAGGGTTAAAACCCCGCCTAATGCGTGATCTCAAGCATGCTGCTGGAGCCTGGGTAACCGAGGTTCTTTCCGTCTTATGGGGGCTGAGAACAACACCAAATCAATTGACTGACCGGACTCCTTTCTTTTTGGTGTACGGTGCAGAGGCCGTACTCCCGAGTGATTTGCTGCACAATGCCCCCAGAGTGGAACTATTCACAGAAGCTGGAGCAGAACAAGCACGAGAAGACACCATTGATCTCCTGGAGGATGAGCGCGAAAATGGCCTTGATCCGGTCGACCATCTACCAGCAAGACCTGCATCGACTCCACGCCCGAAATGTCAGAGGACGAGCATTCCAAGAGGGAGATCTGGTTCTTCGAGTGGATCAGAAGCGACCTCACCAACTGGCCCCGGCGTGGGAAGGCCCCTTCATCCTCACCAAGGTGCTTCACAATGGAGACTACCACATCTACAACATAGCCAAGAAGATAGACGAGCCACGAGCATGGAACGCAGAGCTGCTCCATCACTTCTACACGTAGATCACTCGACCTGACGAGTTGTAATAAAAGTGTTTCAGTTTTCTTTCCAAAGACAAGATTTTTTCAATATCATAATGATCAGTTTCCCAACATCTGTGTCTAAAATACCCCTAGTGGGTGGCTTAGCCACGAATCTGATTCGCCTAAGTTGAAAACACTCCGAGTGCAGAGCAATCCTCCCACTCGGGGGCTTAGCTGCGACCCCGTAATCGCCTAAGTTAAAAACACTCCGAGTGGAGATCAATCCTCCCACTCACGGGCTTAGCCGCGAATCTGATTCTCCTAAGTTAAAAACACTATGAGTGGAGAGCAATCGTCCCACTCGGGGGCTTCGCTGTGACCCCGTAAACACCTAAGTTAACAACACTCCGAGTGGAGAGCAATCCTCCCACTCGGGGGGCTTAGCCGTGAATCCGATTCGCCTAAGCTAAAAACACTCTGAGTGGAGAGCAATCCTCCCACTAGGGGGCTTAGCTGCGACCCCGTAATTGCCTAAGTTAAAAACACTCCGAGTGGAGAGCAATCCTCCCACTCAGGGGCTTAGCCGCAACCCCGTAATCGCCTAAGTTAACAACACTCCGAGTGGAGAGCAATCCTCCCCCTCGGGGGGGCTTAGCCGCGAATCTGATTCGCCTAAGCTAAAAACACTTTGAGTGGAGAGCAATCCTCCCACTCGGAGGCTTAGCTGCGACCCCCGTAATCACCTAAGTTAAAAACACTCAGAGTTGAGAGCAATCGTCCCATCGAGGGCTTTGCTGTGACCCCGTAATCGCCTAAGTTAAAAACAGTCTGAGTGGAGAGCAATCCTCCCACTCGGGGGCTTAGCTACGACCCCGTATTCACCTAAGTTAACAACACTCCGAGTGGATAGCAATCCTCCCACTTGTGGGGCTTAGCCGCGAATCCGATTCGCCTAAGCTAAAAACACTCTGAGTGGAGAGCAATCCTCCCACTCGGGGGCTTAGCTGCGACCCCGTAATCTCCTAAGTTAACAACACTCCGAGTGGAGAGCAATCCTCCCATGCGGGGGGCTTAGCCACGAATTTGATTCGCCTAAGCTAACAACACTCTGAGTGGAGAGCAACCGACGGTGTCCTGGACTAGGGGGTAATCAACGCGTCATCTCCCGATCTGTTAGATTGGGCCGAGGACCCCCATGGCCGTATACTCATGGGCCAGTCCGGACGGCTGCCGCATACAAGGAAGATTCCATAAGACTTGGTGATCAAGACCAAGGACTCCTCCCCCACCAGCGTATTCGGCTAGGACTCGTGTTATCCTAGGCCTCTGGTGCATTATATAAACCGAGGCCAAGCTAGTCGATAGGGATATACAACAATCATACCATAGGCTAGCTTCTAGGGTTTAGCCTCTCTGATCTCATGGTAGATCAACTCTTGTACTACCCATATCATCAATATTAATCAAGCAGGAGTAGGGTTTTACCTCCATCGAGAGGGCCCAAACCTGGGTAAAAATATCGTGTCCCTTGTCTCCTGTTACCATCCACCTAGAGCACAGTTCGGGACCCCCTACCCGAGATCCGCCGGTTTTGACACTGAGTACTTTCATTGGGAGTTCCGCTGTGTGTTCGGCAAAGGGTCGATGGCTCGCCTGCAGATCAACTGCGACTTCGACATCTTCGTCACCAGCTCGATTGGTCACCTTGGTTCGACCAAGGACTGCGCTCTGCCTCTGATCGTTATGTTCGGATGAGGGCCTTCATCAACATCAACTCCGATCTCTATCAAGATCATGGAGGAATCATCCAGGGAGCCCGGGGGCTCGATGTCAACATTTCCCTTGGGCGACCGTGCTATTTTTCTGGACAGCGAAGTCCGCCGTCACCGCCTCCTCGAGCGTCGGTTCGGCGATTGGTTCGGTGGAATAGTGCGGAATTGAATCTACAACAACCCAGGAAAATTTCATCGAGTTCCGATGGAGGAATCTCTGGCCATCTCCGATATAAAGGAGCCGTGTTGAATCTAGACGAGAATCCGGACAAGTTTGGAGCGGGTTGTCCAGCATCTAGCTCGGAAGTCCTTTGGAAGATCCAACCGTTGATCGGCTGCGGAATTCCCATATCTACCACCTGCCAAAAATTCAGCTTCATCCGACCGTCCGAACTCCGGGAACCTTCCGATTAGTGCATCACTTTTCGAATCTGTTTTCTGCGCGAGAACCAATCCGACCCAAGTTCATCTTCTTTACGGACGGGATTTCGGACATCCTTTTTGAAGGACGTTTTCGTATGGGGTATTGTGTTTTATTCTCAAACACATCCCACTATTGTTAAAAGTATTCTTACAATACTAACTTCACCGTTGCGCCGGTGTCAAACTAGCCCGACAACATCACTCCACGGCGGCCGACCTGCGTTAGACACGTCGTCGCTTTGTTGAGCCGAGCTCAATTTATTCGGATCATCATCTCGGCCAGCCAAACAATAGTTCGGCATCGCGAAGGATAAATCGTCACCAACATCTCCGCCCCACGGATTACACGGAGCGGGCACACCGGCATCGCCGCACGGTCACTTCATCAAGCCAGCATTGATCACGTCACGAGCTACGACCTGCATCGGCATGGCCAAACTATTGCTTCATCGAGCCGATGTCCATCACGCCGAACTACTTCAACACCTCGGCTGACACGGCAGCTGCAACGTCTCCTTATCGACCTGCTCCGTCACCTCGGCTAAACCGAGGACTTCGCCATCTCTTCATCAACTTACTTCGGAGAATTCGGTGTCACCAGCCGACCAACTTCATCATGTTAGCTGGACCGAGGGCTTTGCCTCGGTGAGCCAACCTTTGCCAGCATCGTCATTGCCGTTGCTTTATCGCCCATCAGGCGATAGGTGTGCGGATCGAGTCCCAATTTTGAGAATCACCTTTCTTCGGATTACTACAACAAATAAGCCAGGTGCTATTAATCCTAGTATTTTTTGCTTGTTTGGGTTCATTTTTCCCAACGAATTATTACTCTGGTTTGTCCATCATATGTACGCAGGTCTATCAAATGGTGGCCGCATTAACGGCGTCGCATGGCGGTTCGGCCAGTTTCCATACATAGTCCGGCAAACGCCACATCCAGAACTCGAACCGACCTATGAATTCCGGCCTTGCCATGCCTTTACCGCATCACACCGCCGCCCTGCATCGACATTGACTTCAGCGCGAGGCCATATTTCTTTTATTACTCACTTTGCATAAATTATTTGTTATGCAACGAATTTTTTTATTATTATTACTATTATCTCCGGTTTGCACTATTTTTTGTGCACACGAAAATGATCCAGCCGGACTATATCCTTTGGCGTCACCTCGGCTGGACGGGGGGCTTCGTCAACACTTCATTACCCCGTGCCGAGGACTTCGGCATGAACCCGCCGTTCTGCATTGATCGTGCTATGTCACCACTTTGGCGTGTCGAGCTCTCCGCTCCGCCACCTCGGGACCGGCTTGGGGGATGGAACTTGTCCCATATCAAGCTCGGACCGCGTCATCAATACCGAACACATTAACCAGCTAAGTCGCTTTCATGCTCAAAGCTTTAATTTCTAACTTGTGTTCGGTTCGACCAAGCATTATACTTTTTTGAAAAAATGTTGCTGGTAAAAAAATTTCTTGTCCAAACTTTGTTTCTGACGCATAAATTCAAATACCCAATTCATTTGGGGGCTTCCTTCATGAAGCTTTTCCTCTTGCATATGATTATACTTGTACGGCTTCGTTCCTTGTTCGTGTATTACGCCATAATATGCACCATATTGACTTAAGCGATTTGCAAGCCGGGTTGCCTCGCTCCTGTGTTTACCCCTACGTTCCCGATTGTTCGGCTAGGGAGTAAAGGGAGCACCTCTGCGATCGTCACGATCGGGTCATCCGAGCCGGACCTCAGACTGGGTGAAGCCGAAAGCTAGCGCTCTTATAGTTTTCAATGATGGTCGGCACACAAAGGAACTCATGAGTACAAAAAATCTATTGCACAAGTCTCATAATAACAATGAGCACCGAAGAAAGGTATCGGTGGGGGTACTATTTTCTTCGAAGATGCTTCGTACACTTCACAGTAATATAGCATAAGTTCCCTGAGCGCGCTTTGTCTGTTACAGCCTTATGGCCTGATTGCCTGGTTATTGGAAACACCGTCGATATTCTCGATAGATGAAGTACATAACACTTTTCGGTCCTTGACCGAAGAGGGAGAAGCCGACGGTCGGTTAAGACGTGTTTAAAGTTCGGTTGAACATAGATATGATATAAGTACTTTGGTACATGCAATCATTCTTTTACCCAAATCACTTGGGGGCTCTTAAATTTATATGAGCCATTTTATGATAAGTCTTCTTCTTCTTAGTCGTTGCAAAGTTTTATTATTATTATTTATCACTCCTTTTTTCGACACAAGTGTGCGGTCACTAGCCGGGGAGCCTAATTTCTCTCTCAAAGCCGCTAGAGTTTAGTTTGCTAAACTAGCCTAGTAAGAAGTACTCCGCTTTCAGGATAGGAGGTTGAAGCCGTAGGCTGACCCGCTTGAAGTTTTGAGATAGGATGTGTCATGTTAAAGCACGGCAGAAGCACCTTTTTTTTCTAAATTCCAATTTTTGGATTGGCACCGAACACTTGATCTAGTTCGGACATTAACCTTTTGAATAAGTTTTTTGGCTTTTCGAGCCCATGGCACTTTTAAACTATTGTGTGTTTTCAGCACAAGTCTAACAGTGCAACGCCGGACACCTTTAGTGATTCGGCAAAAACATTCTCGAATATTGCTCTATATGCATCGGTTTCGAATTGTGTCTTCGGTCAATAGTTGGGTTGCCCGGGTCCTGCGCTTGCCCCCTACGTTCCGCTTTGTTCGGCTAGGTGTGCAAAGGGAGAACCACTGCGATAGTGCTTCTAGCTCACATGGTTAAGCACCTCAGTGGAGAAAGCCAAAAACTGACTGTCACAATAAGCGTAAAACTGGCCAGCGATCCGATGACTATGTTAAATGATGGGCCATCCATAACATTAGCCGAAGTGTTTACGGCTTGACCTCAACTGTCGCCGAACACTACCGGGGGCTAGTAACTGGCCTCCCAAACTAAATCCTCAATATTTTGCTCTTACATTAGAGCTGAGGTTTCATGATCATGATTAGCATGACAGCCCAAAGAAAGGAACCGATAGCGGAACTATTTTTTTGTAAGACATTTCCTATGTTAAACAGCAATATAACATATCTCTCTGCGTACCTTTGTTTATAAAACCGTATGGCCAGATTGCCTTGTTTGTCGTAAATCTTTGCCCTCATAAAGCCTTTACAAAGTAGGACAAACACTCCTCGGCTACTGGCCGAGGAGGTTGAAGTCGATGGTCGGTCAACAAAGTTTTGTACAATGCGGATCCGACCAATAATGACATAAAGTACTTGGATACATAGATTTATTACACATAATTTGTGTTTTTACTATGGATATCGATCCTTAATTCGGCCACCCGTGCCCACATTAAGGCTCGGGGGCTACTAGGCTTCAGGCTTATTATTTACAAATATTAAAGGGGCACATCGATCCCATGATCTGGTGTTGCCACCCGACCAGTGTCTCGGGGGCTACTGCATTGCCTGTTCTATGCAGAAAATTTTAAGTGCAATACAGTTTTCGAGGAGATTTTGATCCTCAGGTTGGTCGGCCGCACCCAACCCGAGTCTCGAGGACTGAGCACGCCGCTTTTTGTGTCCCGGAGTACTCTGCCGAGCTAGGACTTGATCCTCAGGCCGATTTTGCAAATCAACCTGAGTCTCAGCGATTACTGGGATCAGCGGTCTTATGTCATCCTTCAGGTGCATCTTAGGTTTTAGACCAATACACACCTTGAGGGCTACTGGCTATATATCTCGTCAGAGAATAAATTGTATCAATAAAAAACATTGACCAAAAATCAGCCCATGACTGAGGTGGTTAACCACCTCGGAAGCAGTTAGGCATATAGCTCGGAAGCAAGTGGCTGGCTCCTTAGAGGGCATTTCCGGCATTAAGCTCGGCTAAACTCCTTCAACTTTTTTGGACTAAGATGCTCTATGACATCTTGGATATAGTCCGACGTTGGAGCTTGGACACAGTCCAGCGTTGGAGTTCGGATACATTTCGGCGTTGGAGCTCGAAAGCAGTCCAGCATTGGTGCTCGGCTGCAAGAGATACCTTTAATGCAGTCCCGCGTTAGAGCTCAGATGCAAGAGGACGCTGCCGCCCGGGAACAACTTCAAACCCGAGGTGTGGCATAAAAATAACAAGGCATTGATAAAGGCCGGAAACTTAAAGGGGCTCCTCGGATACCCGCGTGTAAACTCGTCGAATGCATTTCGGCGATCCTCAAGATAGAAGATGAGAAGATTTGTTGAACCAGTTTTCAAGACCGGCAACCGAAGATGAAGAACAGTTCGGAAGAATCGAGGAGTGTCCCTAACTTGAAGACCGGTTCAGGGGGCTACTGACAGTGTCCTGGACTAGTTGGTACTCAACGCGTCATCTCCTGATCTGTTAGATTGGGCCGAGGACCCCCATGGCCGTATACTCATGGGCCAGTCCGGACGGCCACCGCATACAAGGAAGATTCCACAAGACTTGGTGATCAAGACAAGGACTCCTCCCCCACCTGCGTATTCGGCTAGGACTCATGTTATCCTAGGCCTCTGGTGCATTATATAAACTGAGTCCAGGCTAGTCGATAGGGATATACAACAATCATACCATAGGCTAGCTTCTAGGGTTTAGCCTCTCTGATCTCGTGGTAGATCAACTCTTGTACTACCCATATCATCAATATTAATCAAACAGGAGTAGGGTTTTACCTCCATCGAGAGGGCCCGAACCTGGGTAAAAACATCGTGTCCCTTGTCTCCTGTTACCACCCGCCTAGAGCACAGTTCGGGACCCCCTACCCGAGATCCGCCGGTTTTGACACCGACAACAATCCTCCCAATCGGGGGCTTAGCTACGACCCCGTAATCGCCTAAGTTAAAAGCACTCTGAGTGGAGAGCAATCCTCCCACTCGGGGGCTTAGCTGTGACCCCGTAATCGCCTAAGTTAACAACACTCCAAGTGGAGAGCAATCGTCCCACTCGAGGGCTTAGCTGCGACCCCGTAATCGCCTAAGTTAAAAATGCTCGGAGTGGAGAGCAATCCTCCCAGTCGGGGGCTTAGGTGTGACCCCGTAATCGCCTAAGTTAACAACACTCTGAGTGGAGAGCAATCCTCCCACTCAGGGGATTAGCCGTGACCCCGTTATTGCCTCAATTAACAACAATCCGAGTGGAGAGCAATCGTCCCACTCGGGGGCTTAGCCGCAAAGCCGATTCGCCTAAGTTGAAAACATCCTGAGTGGAGAGCAATCCTTCCACTCGGAGGCTTATCTGCGACCCAGTTAAAAACACCTCTGAGCTATGCCACCAGTACAACGTGCGTTCCATACCTATCCGCAGGGACGACAAGGTGTCGACGGAACACCTCTGAACTACGCCATAAATACAATGTTCTATCCCTATGCACAAGGATGACGAGGTGTCGACCGAACATCGCGACTGACCTCCGTCACAAGTACAATGTACTTTCATTCGGCAGGGGGTACGAATATCAAGTCCTCTTGGGACCAAGGGACGATCAGAAACAGTTTGAGAAACCAAGCAAAAGCCACGATATTCAAAGAAATCCAAGTTCGGATAAACCCTGCAAAAGTTCAGAACTACAGAGGGCAAGAGTACTTGGGCATCAAGCACGAAAGAGTTTAACAATTACACGACCACTCGGCATTCCGAGGCAAATAAATGTGGGGCATAATGTTTTTTCAGTCACTCGTCACGAGAAGGGCTGGCTGCATCACAAAAACTATCAAGGTCAATGTTGTCTGCAATACGAGTGACATCTTCAAGGAAAGTGTCCATGAAAGACTGGAAAGTATTCTTCTTGGTGTTCGCAACCTTGGGAGCCGCCAGCTTGTCTTCTCTGGCGTCTTTACAACGCACTCGGTTCAGTGATAAGGCAACATTAGCACCATAGCGAGCAGACGATTTCTTCCATTCTTACACTTGGGCATTGATCTGATTCAGTCGAGCAATCAGTGACTTGAGATCTTGTGAAAGTTCCGCCTGGGGCCAAAGTTCAGCATCAACCTGAGTCATCGCTGCCTTCAGTCGGGGAAGATAAGCAACATCACTGTCCATACGTGATTCCATCCGTAGCAAGTTCATCGCTACATCATCTTTAACAGGGCAATTGATGGGGTAAAGACCGGTCTCGACCCACCCAGTCTCAGCCTCAAAGTCCTGACAAAGTTCTGCACAATCAGAAAAAATGGTGAGTCGACAGTATGACAAGATGTTCCAAGCAACGACAACTAGTCAGTCGAACAATGATACCTTCAAGCTTCAGAACCAGTTTCGCTACAAGTTGTCCTAGGTAGGACTCCAGCTTGCCTGTCTTGGCCTTCAGACTTCCGACTTCAATGGTTAGGTTCTCCTTGTCCTTCTTCAATTGCTCGACCTCCCGATTGGCCTCAGAGATGGCAGTCTTCAGCTTCGAATTCTCCTATTCCAACTTGCTGAACGAAGCCAGCTTCTTGTTAGCAAGCACTATCTTCTCTCGTGCCTCCTTTTGAGCAGCAGCAAGATCCAGGTCCTTCTTCTCTATAGCCTCCTTCTAAAGAAACAACACTCTTCTAACGAGCTTGAAGTTGACGGTTTCACTATGCACATCTGTTCGTGTGAAGTCACTCGGTTCAAAGAGACTGAAAGAAAAAAGCACTGAGAAGGTAGACGGTTGACGATTGGTTACCTCCCATGATGGCCGTTTCTTCCTGAGCAGTCTTGAGGTTCTTCTTCACCAGTTAAAGATCAAGATTGAGACTGATTTGCTTCTTGTTCAACTCAGAAAGTTGAGCCCTAAGATCGCAAGACCTCTGCAGTCAGCGTGAGAGATACATCAGTCAACAGAAACAACATACAACCATGGAGAAAGTTACTCTAAGACTACTGCCAAATCAAACTTTCAACAGTAGTCTCGGGGACTACATCCAGTGGGGACACGCGATCAACACTCGGCATGTTCTGCCCAGCATGACCAAAAAAAAGTGGGGTGGGGGGAACGAGAGTAGATTCTCAGACCCCAGTCGACTGCCAGCAGTCGACCGTGGTCCCGGGGGCTACACCCAGTGGGTGCACTTAGCGTGCCCCCACTGGTTCGGACAGACACTCGGCAACAGTTTAGTGGAGCGGAAGACCTATTAAACCCTAAGGCAAGGACACCCCAGTGGTTGATCAGATATGAAACACAGACCCATCATAGTAGATGCACATATGGGCAGCGAAGCAATAGCGGCAGTATTTTATGATTCAAAAGTTCAGTCGAGAGTTAACTGACCTTGACGTTGGTCTGCAGAGCGGTGCTGGCATTGTACGCCACCTGACTGGCCTTGTGCATCACATGTACTTGTTCCATAACAAGATTCACCTGGCGAAGAGCCTCCCTGGTAGCACTTGGCGACTCGTCTGGAGTTTGGTATGAAGCAAAGAGTAATGGCGCCAGGGCAGCCAAAGCAGCCACTGGGTCGGATGCATGGAGTTGCACTGGAGCAGCAGGAGTTGGTGGAGTCAACCGTGATGGACGATTAGTCGTCAGTGGGTCGGCAAAAGTTACGTTGGTCCGAACCTGATCTCCGGATCGCTCGACCGCCGTCTCAAGTGCCGGCGTCGGCTGAGGGACTTGAACCTCATGCACTCCCGCTCGAGCCCTTTCCTCTCCTTCAGAGGCGCTTCTTCTTCTTCATCATCGGGAAGCACGACAATGTCTTGTGGAGCTGCAGCAAAAAGAAAACATCTGAAATTCAACTGACCGACAACTCAATCGACAAAATAAGTTTCATTCAAGCGGGCTTACCAGCTCTGGAGGTGGCCGCGGCGTCGGTTTCCTCATCTCCTGGGGCCTTGCCAATGTCCATGTCAGTCGCAGCAGAGGTTGGGCTAGAAAGATGCATGATCAATTCGGTCAAAACAGAGGAATCAGTCGATAGGAGTAAAACAAGGAAAAAAATTACTCACCCAAGGGCAACAAGAACATCCATCTTGATCCTGGGCAGAGTCTTCCGAGCTTTTGGATGAGCAACCTTGGGCTGCTTGGTGATTTTTTCTGTTGGCTCCGGAGTCGACGTCCGAGTGCGCTTCTGCGTTGGGGTGCTTGGGACCACGTTCTTACCACACCCGCCCACTGGGTCATGGCGTTTCTTGGATCGACGTTTCGAGCAAGGTGGCGAGTCGACCGCTTCTTCGTCGTCCGACTCGTCGCTTTCCTCTTCGTCTTCTTCTTCAGAAGATTCCCAATCACGCCTCTCCTCCGTGCTGTCCCCTCCCTCCTGGCCTTGCTCCAGAACTTGTTCACCGTTGGGCATCGAGTACATCTTAGTAAAAACCTGCAAGACAAGAAGTCGAGTAAAAGTCAGTCGGATACAGGGCAGTCGGACTATGTACCCAAAGGCAGTCGATGATAAAAGACAAACCTTGTCTGGCTGATTGTCGTCATTGAAAGGGAAGACTCTCCTGGCTCCTCTGGGGTTGTCCTTGTTGCATGTAATGCTCTTCAACCACAGGGCCACCATCTTAGCTGACACTTCCTCTGGATGAACCCGAGCGGTGCCGTCAGGACCAGAGTACATCCACAGAGGATGGTCACGGGCCTGGAGAGGCTGGATGCATCGATTGAGGAATACCTCCAGAAGATCCATGCCAGTGACACCCTGATTGATCAGTTGGACAACCCTCTCAACTAGCATGTTCGTCTCCACGCTCACAGCAACAGTCACTTTTAGCGAGGAAGGAGTCTGAACACGATCCAAAGTGAAGTGGGGAAGGTCGGTCTACTGGCCTGGGGTTGTGAGGTCGTGGCAGTAGAACCAGGTCGACTGCCAGCCCCTGACGGATTCAGGTAGAGTCATGGAGGGGAAAGAGCTCCTCTGCCTCTTCTGGATACCCAAACCCCCACAGATCTGAATGACATGTGTTTTCTCGTCGCTCGCGTTTGCTTTCTTTACCGACTGAGAATGGATGGTGAAAATATGCTTAAAAAGACCCCAGTGCAGGCGAGACCCCAGAAAATTCTCGCACATGGACACAAATGTAGCAAAATATGTGATGGTATTGGGAGAAAAGTGGTGGAGTTGGGCGCCGAAGAAGTTCAAGAAGCCCCGGAAAAAGGGGTGCGGAGGAAGCGAGAAGCCTCGGTCGACATGGGTGGCGAGCAGAACACACTCACCCGGTCACGGTTGTGGCTTTGTCTCCCCCTCCGGCAACCTCGCAGAACCCTTGGCAATCAGCCCAGACTCCTCCAGCTCGTCCAGATCTTCCTGTTGGAGTGAAGACCGGATCCAATCGCCTTGGATCCAGCCCGGCGGCAGCGCCGACCGCGATGACGACCCCCGATGGGTCTTCTTGCCCTTCGCCTCCCTCGCCGCCTTCTTCGCGCGTTCCAGCGCCGCTGTCTTGTCCTTCACCATTGCGGTGGAGCGGCGGCATCGAGAGCGGAGGAGCTACGCGTGGAGGAGAAGCAGAGGAGAAATGGGGAGATTGGGGACGCACAGTGCAATGCCTCGGCCCCGTCGCATTTTAAAGGCCCACTTGCGAGTGGCTGACGCGCGGGCCCGGACGATCCTGTCAAATCCGCGCAGCAGTCGCACGCCGGATATGTGGCGAAAAAGCTGGCGCGGTGATCGAGGCGATCCTACTTATCCGTCCCGATTACCGCGGCACGCTCAGCCCCGCGCGCTTCCCCGAAATTTCGAATCCCGCCGAATCCGGGATACGCAATAAACAATCGCGCTGGAGATCTCGCAACAGAAGGCAACAATCGACAAATGATGCTACTAATTCACTCGGCAACTTCTGAATTGATCGAGGCGACTGAAACGCTGCTGAAGTTCCAACGCGAACCTCTCATTCGACGCGGGTAGTCGTGAAGCACAAAGGTTGATGCAAAATCCACTTCAATCTTCTCTCCACTCGGACCTCAATCTATTCGGGGGCTAGTGATGAGGACATAGACCTAGGGTAGGGTCATAGTCCTCACATACATACCCTACCCAAGGTCACTACCCTAGAAGCAAGGAAGCTCAAGAGACAACAAGGAGTACCCAAGGAAGACGTCGAGTGCATTCCACTCGACCAATCATATCATTCGGGTATCCCACCTTTCCGACGACCACTCGACCATGCAAGAAACCACTCGACCTATGAAGACCAGTAGTCAGACGGAACTGCAACGGCCGGACATTCACTCTATAGTCTTCATGAGCATTAATGACACTTATGGCTGGCGTTATCAGTAACGCACCTCCATTATGTACATTAAACCCTCTGTAACGGGGGACGGCTGGGGTCCTGGCGTACTCTATATAAGCCACCCCCTCCTCTGGGACAAGGGTTCGCACCCCCTGTAACACACACGCATATACTGAAATCCAGTCGACCGCCTCCGGGCCTGAGACGTAGGGCTTTTACCTCCTCCGAGAGGGGCCTGAACTCGTAAACACCTGCGTACAACCTCACCGTAGTTAGGACCTTGCCTCCTCCTACGTACCCCCTATTCTTACTGTCAGTCTTAGTACCACCACACCGAGGGTTTAACCTCCATTTCAAAAAAAAGGCTGATACATGTTAGAAGGGTGAGAAATGAATTGTTGCGAAATATGATGGATTAAATAATTATTCCTTGAGTCTCGTGGACATATATATATAAGAGTACATGATTATTTTGGAGTACAAGGCAAGGTAGAATTTCTACGCTTTGATAATTTTTCTAATAATCAACTTACTCAACACTTACGAGAGAAATAGGCCGGAACGTGTTGCCATGGCAGATTAACTTCGGGCAATGGAATTAAACCAACAATGCTCCTGCTGCTGCTGAGTTTATTAATCCTTCTTCTTGAGGACCTTGTTTTCCAGGTGCTGCCTGAAGGTGCGCGGCTCGAAGCGTGGCTCGGCGCCGTTCACAAGGAGCTCCGGCAGCGGCCGCAGCCGCACGGAGTCGGGTGGCGGCTCGGCGAAGACCACCCATGAGATGCGCACGGTACGGCGGTTGACCAGCCCGCGGTGGAGCACGCTTGTGTACCGCCCGTTGCTGAGGATTTCGAGCGCGTCACCGACGTGGACCACGAGGGTTCCGGGCTCATCGCGCGCGGTAACCCATGCCCCGGCACTGTTAAGGACCTGGAGGCCCGGTACACCATTGGTGAGGATGAAGGAGAGCGCGGAGACGTCGGTGTGCGCCTCCACACCCACCGCCAGCTCTGGCTGCGGGCACGGCGGGTAGTAGTTGATCTTCATCTTCAGCAGCAGATCGTCCTCGACGGCGACTTCTTCGTCGCTGAGGCGGAGGCGGCGCTCTAGCGTTGGCGCCGGGACGCCGAGCCCGAGGGAGAGGATGGCGAGGAGCCGGGCCGCCAGCTCACTCACGCGCTCCCCGAAGCTCTTCGTGACGGGCACGTACTCTGGTGGGTGAGCCGGCCAGCGCGCGTGGTCCGCACGTGCGTCGGGGTGGAGCTGGTGGAACAAATAGTCCTCCCACTCCCTCTTCCCGTCCTCGCCGGCGGAGCCCGCGAGCCGGCTGCCGTAGCCCTCCAATATCCCGGCCGCCGGGTTGTTGGCGTAGGCCTCCTTGTCGGCGATCGGCATGCCGAAGAACCCCATCCCAGCGCCGCGCAGCGCGTCGATCAGATCGTCCTGGATGCCGTGGCCGGCCACGTGCATGACGCCCCAGTCCTCCGCGGCCGCGCGAACGGCGTCGACGACAGCGGCGCTCGCCGGAGAGCTCGGGTCGGCCCCGTCGAACGGGGCCACGTTGACGATGGGGATACGCTGGCAGCCCGCCGTGGACCAACTGGCCGCCGCCTGGTCGTAGGCGTCCCCCAGGCTCTGACGCTCATCCATCGACCGCACGTACTCAACCGGGATCACCGACAGGCCGCTCATGCTCAGCGCCTCCACACGCGCCATGAAAACTTTTCTTGCTGATTGGATTAGTTGCTAGCTACCACGACCGATGGATCTGATCAACGGGAATATTGATTACTTATAGATTGTCGCCAAGTAGATCGAGCAGCATCTGCGCAGTGCAAGCACGTGCTGCTACCAATCCAACCTTCCTACCACAAACAGACAAACCCACAGTGAGTTTTGGGCTTTTGGCCAACCCGAGGACCCAAACCCGTACGAGATCACGCGAACGTTACAGATTGTCTAGCAGCGTCAATGCTTAGGAAAACGTTCTCCCTTGTTAGACGATAGGCTTGTGTCATGTGTCCATTTAAACGCAAACGTGGTCTCTCGTGGAGCTCCGGGAGGTAGCTCTATGATTATGGCGGTGACACCGTTCAACCCCTCACCGCAGACACCAAGAGGCATTGAGCTTGCCGCGAAACTTCAAGCTAACTCCACGTTACGTGGTTGCCACGAAGCGGCTCCACGAATGTTTCGGCAGGACTCGTCGTCGCCTACCTCTCCGTGGACTCTGATAGTGTTGCTGCCCTCGTCGCCAACACGGACGGAGGCAGCCTCGCCGGATGCCCTGCAATCGATGCAGGCCACCGGTGGCTCAGCGGGGCGTCCGGTCTCTTCTTCAGTAAACGTACAGCAGGCTGCTAACGTGGTGTTGCAGCAGCCGTCGACGTCGCGGACGGCCGTGCCGAAGCCGGCTGTCTCCAAGCAGGTGCAGGCCGACGGAGATACAGCAGGGCGCCCTGTCGTGCCTTTGGAGAGCCAGTATCCAGCGGCTTTGGTACATGCAGACCGGCATGCAGCTCATGTGGACTTAGACATGCATGCTACTAGTGCACTCGGACGTGAAGGGCTTCCGTTGGGTGGGCAGCCAAACATTGGTGCACCTGCGGCTACTCTTCAGTCTCATCCGGAGCTGGTCGCGTCTGCGGGTGATCTTCAGTCTCAGGCGCAGCTGGACGTGTCCACCCCGTCCTTGCAGACTCCTTCCGTCGTCCCGTGCGCAGAGAAGACATCTTCCGCAGCGGCGACGTGTATACCGGCGTTCAAGACTGCCGGGGAGGGGGTTGCCACTCCACCCTCACCCCCTCCCTCGGCGGTAGTGCTTGCACGACATCCTTCTTCGGGGGTCACACCCACACGCCGAAGTGGCTGCCATTCGGTGGCCGACGATGGAAGGATGGACACTGACGAGGACCCTTTGGCTAAGGCTATGCGACGTAAAGCCGCGCATAACCTGGATAACCAAGGTACACTACCAGAAAAACTTGCGTTGCCGACGGCCAAATCTATACCGACGGCCCCCGTCGGCATACACGGGCATACCACGACGGCCCAGCTAAAGCCGTCGGCGTATGTCCATCTATACCGACGGGGGCCGTCGGCATAGATCAGCCGTCGGCGTTGGTTCGAATATGCCTACGGTGGCCGTCGGCACATGGTAGGCCGTCGGCATATCATGTGGGCCCGTCTACCCGGGCGGCGTTTGACGGTGTCAGCCTACGCCGAGGGGCTAACGTTGGCCATCGGCATAGCTATGCCGACGTCATCGATCCTCGGCGCCGCCACGTCATCGATCCGCGTCGCTCGCCGGTCCCGTGGAGTGGCATATCTATGCCTACGGCCTTACCATCCGCATAGGCCGGGCCCATGGATTTTGCCACGTCATCGATCCCCACTCTACACCACGTCATCGATCCAAGGCTCTACCATTCCGTGGCCGTAGCTATGCCGACGGCTTTGCCATAGGTATAGATTTCTAATAATATTTTAATATTTTATTTATTTTATTTTTTTATTTTTATTTTTATTTTTTCCAAAACTAATTTAATTAACTTAAATGTACAGAAAACATATATCGATTGCCCCCCACACGGGCCTTGCTTCCGTCGTGTCACGGAGAGGTTAGATGGGATGGGGAACCTGTGGGGGGTAGCAATGCCGCCAGGTGTTGCGGTGGGCCCTCCTACGGTTGTGGAAACGTGGTGGCAGGCGCAGGCACGTGGCTCCGGGGTGTGCCCCCCCCCCTCATGGGTGTCACTACCGCCGTGTCCCGGAGGAGGGAGCCGGCAG
>NC_041383.1:814366747-814381140 GCF_002162155.2 Triticum dicoccoides | reverse complement strand
CTAACCCTGTAGCATTTGACCATAGGATCTAGCCCTTTGACTTTGCACAAACGGGCTTTGACCAGTGCAACTCTCCACCCGGTTGTGTTAGGTCAGCCCATAGGAACAATTTGGAGCAAAATCCGGGCCAAAGCCATAGTAAGATCCCCTCCGTGTAGACCTGACGCGTCCGTTTCCCCCCTCCAGGTGCTGGCGGCGTCGCCGTCCGTGAGGGAGGGCACACCCCGGAGACGCGTGCCGCCTCTACCGACATGCCACTACACCATACAGAATGTATGAGGTCCCGGTGCGACGCTCCGCTGGCATTGCTATCCCTCCAGGGCCCCCGTCCCGCCTAACCCTATAGCGTTTGACCATGGGATCTAGCCCTTTGACTTTGCACGTAACGGCTTTGACCAGTGGAATTCTCCACCCGGTTTTATTAGGTCAGCCCATAGGAACACTTTGGAGCAACATCCAGGCCAAAGCCATAGTAAGATCCCCTCCATGTAGACCCGATGCGTATGTTTTCCCCTCCAGATGCCGGCGGCATCGCCATCCGTGAGGGGGGCACACCCCGGGACGCATGCCGCCTCGTCGGGCATGCCACAACACCGTACGACATGTATGAGGTCCCGGTGAGACACTCCGATGGCATTGCTACCCCCCAGAGCCCCCGTCCTGCTTAACATTGTAGCGTTTGACCACGAGATCTAGCCCTTTGACTTTGCACGAATGGGTTTTGACCAGTGGAACTCTCCACCCGGTTGTGTTAGGTCAGCCCATGGGAACACTTTGGAGCAACATCCGGGCTAAAGCCATAGCTAGGTCCCCTCCGTGTAGACCCTACACGTCCATTTCCCCCCTCCAGGTGCCAGCGGCAGCGCCGTCCGTGAGGGGGGCACACCCCGGAGACGCGTGTCGTCTCTTCGGACATGCCACCACATCGTATGGCATGTATAAGGTCCTGGTGTGACGCTCCGGTGGCATTGCTACCCCCCTATGGCCCCTGTCCCGCCTAACCCTGTAGCGTTTGACCATGGGATCTAGCCCTTCGACTTTTCACGGACGGGCTTTGACCAGTTGAACCCACCACCCGGTTGCGTTAGGTTAACCCATCAGAACACTTTCGAGCTACATCTGGGCCAAAGCCACAGTAAGATCCTCTTCGTGTAGTCCAGACGTGTCCGTTTCCCCCTCCAGGTGCCGGCGGCAGTGCCGTCCATCAGGGGGGCACACTCGGAGACATGTGCCGCCTCTTCGGACATGCCACAACACCGTACGGCATGTAAGAGGTCCCGGTGCGACGCTCCGGTGGCATTGCTACCCCCCAGCCCCCCAGGCCCCCCATCCCGCCTAACCTTGTAGCGTTTGACCACGGGAAATAGGCTTTTTACTTTGCATGGACGGGCTTTGACCAGTGGAAATCTCCACATGGTTGTGTTAGGTGAGCCCATAGGAACACTTTGAAGCAACACCCGGGCCAAAGCCACAGTAAGATCCCATCCATGTAGACCCGACGCGTTCGTTTCCCCCCTCCGGGTGCAGGCGGCAGTGCCGTCCGTGAGGGGGGCACATGTTGGAAATATGCCCTAGAGGCAATAATAAAAGTATTATTATATTTCTATGTTCATGATAATTGTCTTTTATTCATGCTATAATTGTATTATCCGGAAATCGTAATACACGTGTGAATACAAAGACCACAATATGTCCCTAGTGAGCCTCTAGTTGACTAGCTCGTTGTGATCAACAGATAGTCATGGTTTCCTGGCTATGGACATTGGATGTCGTTGATAACGGGATCACATCACTAGGAGAATGATGTGATGGACAAGACCCAATCCTAAGCATAGCACAAAGATCGTATAGTTCGTTTGCTAGAGCTTTGCCAATGTCAAGTATCTCTTCCTTTGACCATGAGAGCGTGTAACTCCTGGATACCGTAGGAGTGCTTTGGGTTTATCAAACGTCACAACGTAACTGGGTGACTATAAAGGTGCACTACAGGTATCTCCGAAAGTATCTATTGTTTTATGCGGATCGAGACTGGGATTTGTCACTCCGTATGACGGAGAGGTATCTCTGGGCCCACTCGGTAATGCATCATCATAATGAGCTCAAGGTGACCAAGGTGTTGGCCACGGGATCATGCATTACGGTACGAGTAAAGTGACTTACCGGTAATGAGACTGAACAAGGTATTGGGATACCGACGATTGAGTCTCGGGCAAGTAACGTACCGATTGACAAAGGGAATTGTATACAGGGTTTGATCGAATCCTCGACATCGTGGTTCAACCGATGATATCATCGAGGAGCATGTGGGAGCCAACATGGGTATCCAGACCCTGTTGTTGGTTATTGCCCGAGAGTGGTCTCGGTCATGTCTGCATGTCTCCCGAGCCCGTAGGGTCTACACACTTAATGTTCGGTGACGCTAGGGTTGTTACGAAGACTAGTATGTGACTACCGAATGTTGTTCGGAGTCCCGGATGAGATCCCGGACGTCATGAGGAGTTCCGGAATGGTCCGAAGGTAAAGTTTTATATATGGGAAGTTGTTAAACGGGCACCGGAAAGTTTCGGGGTCATACCGGTATTGTACCGGGACCACCAGAAGGATTCCGGGGGTCCACCGGGAGGGGCCACCCCTCCCAGGGGGCCACTTGGGCTGCGTGGGGATTGCAGCCAGCCCCTAGTGGGCTTGGCGCGCCACCCTCCTTGGGCCCATGCGCCTAGGGGTGGGGGGGAAACCCTAAAGGGGGCGCACCCCCTTTGCTTGGGGGGCAAGCCCCCCACCCCTTGGCCGCCGCCCCCCTAGGGTTTTCCCTAGAGGGCCGGCCCCCCTTGCCCTTTCCCCTATATATAGAGGGGTGAGGGGAGGGCTGCAACACACCACAAGCCAAGGCGCAGCCCCTCCCCTCCCCAACACCTCTCCTCCTCCGTATATGCTTGGCGAAGCCCTGTCGGAGTACTGCTGCACCAACTACACCACGCCGTCGTGCTGCCGTTGGAGCAATCTTCCTCAACCTCTCCTTCCCCCTTGCTGGATCAAGAAGGAGGAGACGTCTCCCGTCCCGTACCTGTGTTGAACGCGGAGGTGCTGTCCGTTCAGCACTTGGACATCGGTGATCCGAATCACGTTCGAGTACGACTCCATCATCACCATCCCCTTGGCTAGCTTCCGCTCGTGATCTACAAGTGGTATGTAGATGCAAACTCTCTCCCTTGACTCGTTTCTTAGATGAACTCATAGATGGATCTTGGTGAAACCGTAGGAAAAATTTTAATTTTCTGCAACGTTCCCCAACAGTGGCATCATGAGCCAGGTTTATGCGTAGTTCTCTTTGCACGAGTAGAACACAATTTTGTTGTGGGCGTGGAGCTTGTCATCTTACTTGCCTCTACTAGTATTTTCTTGCTTCGGCGGTATTGTGGGATGAAGCGGCCCGGACCAACCTTACACGTACGCTTCCGTGAGACCGGTTCCACCGACTAACATGCACTAGTTGCATAAGGTGGCTGGCGGGTGTCTGTCTCTCCCACTTTAGTTGGAGCGGATTCGATGAAAAGGGCCCTTATGAAGGGTAAATAGAAGTTGACAAAATCACGTTGTGGTTATTCGTAGGTAAGAAAACGTTCTTGCTAGAACCCAATTGCAGCCACGTAAAAGATGCAACAACAATTAGAGGACGTCTAACTTGTTTTTGCAGCGATTGATCATGTGATGTGATATGGCCAGAAGTTGTGATGAATGATGAATTGTGATGTATGAGATCATGTTCTTTGTAATAGGATTCACGACTTGCATGTCGATGAGTATGACAACCGGCAGGAGCCATAGGAGTTGTCTTTATTTTTTGTATGACCTGCGTGTCATTGAAGAACGCCATGTAACTCACTTTACTTTATTGCTAAACGCGTTAGCCATAGAAGTAGAAGTAGTCGTTGGCGTGACAACTTCATGAAGACACGATGATGGAGATCATGATGATGGCGATCATGGTGTCAAGCCGGTGACAAGATGATCATGGAGCCCCGAAGATGAAGATCAATGGAGCTATATGATATTGGCCATATCATGTCACAACTATATAATTGCATGTGATGTTTATTATGTTTATGCATCTTGTTTACTTAGGACGACAGTAGTAAATAAGATGATCCCTTACAAAAATTTCAAGAAGTGTTCTCCCCTAACTGTGCACCGTTGCTACAGTTCGTCGCTTCTAAGCACCACGTGATGATCGGGTGTGATGGATTCTTACGTTCACATACAACGGGTGTAAGACAATTTTACACAGCGAAAACACTTAGGGTTAACTTGACGAGCCTAGCATGTGCAGACATGGCCTCGGAACACGGAGACCGAAAGGTCGAACACGAGTCGTATGGAAGATACGATCAACATGAGAATGTTCACCGACGATGACTAGTCCGTCTCACGTGATGATCGGACACGGCCTAGTCGACTCGGATCGTGTAACACTTAGATGACTAAAGGGATGTCTAATCTGAGTGGGAGTTCATAATTTGATTAGAACTTAATTATCATGAACTTAGTCTAAAACCTTTGCAAATATGTCTTGTAGATCAAATGGCCAACGCTCATGTCAACATGAACTTCAACGCGTTCCTAGAGAAAACCAAGCTGAAAGATGATGGCAGCAACTATACGGACTGGGTCCGAAACCTGAGGATCATCCTCATAGCTGCCAGGAAACAATATGTCCTAGAAGGACCGCTAGGTGATGCTCCCATCCCAGAGAACCAAGACATTATGAATGCTTGGCAAACTCGCGCTGATGATTACTCCCTCGTTCAGTGCGGCATGCTTTACAGCTTAGAACCGGGGCTCCAAAAGTGTTTTGAGCATCACGGAGCATATGAGATGTTCGAAGAGCTGAAACTAGTTTTCCAAGCTCATACCCGGGTCGAGAGATATGATGTCTCCGACAAGTTCTACAGTTGTAAGATGGAGGAAAACAGTTCTGTCAGTGAGCACATCCTGAAGATGTCTGGGTTGCACAACCGTATGACCCAGCTGAACATTAACCTCCCAGATGAGGCGGTCATTGACAGAATCCTCCAGTCGCTCCCACCAAGCTACAAGAGCTTTGTGATGAACTACAACATGCAGGGGATGGAAAAGACCATTCCTGAAGTGTTCTCGATGCTGAAGTCAGCAGAGGCTGAAATCAAGAAAGAACATCAAGTGTTGATGGTCAATAAGACCACTAAGTTCAAGAAGGGCAAGGGTAAGAAGAACTTCAAGAAGGACGGCAAGGAGGTTGCCGCGCCTGGTAAGCCAGTTACCGGGAAGAAGTCAAAGAATGGACCTAAGCCTGAGACTGAGTGCTTTTATTGCAAGGGGAAGGGTCACTGGAAGCGGAACTGCCCCAAATACTTAGCAGATAATAAGGCCGGCAAAACCAAAGGTATATTTGATATACATGTAATTGATGTGTACCTTACCAGTACTCGTAGTAACTCCTGGGTATTTGATACCGGTGTCGTTGCTCATATTTGTAACTCACAGCAGGAGCTGCGGAATAAACGGAGACTGGGGAAGGACGAGGTGATGATGCGCGTCGGGAATGGTTCCAGAGTCGATGTGATCGCCATCGGCACGCTGCCTCTACATTTACCTACGGGATTAGTTTTGAACCTTAATAATTGTTATTTAGTGCCAAGTTTGAGCATGAACATTGTATCTGGATCTCGTTTAATACGAGATGGCTACTCATTTAAGTCCGAGAATAATGGTTGTTCGATTTATATGAGAGATATGTTTTATGGTCATGCTCCGATGGTCGATGGTTTATTCTTAGTGAATCTCGAGCGTAATATTACACATGTTGATAGTGTAGATGCCAAAAGATGTAAAGTTGATAACGATAGTCCCACATACTTGTGGCACTGCCGCCTTGGTCACATTGGTGTCAAGCGCATGAAGAAGCTCCATGCCGATGGACTTTTAGAGTCTCTTGATTATGAATCGTTTGACACGTGCGAACCATGCCTCATGGGCAAGATGACCAAGACTCCGTTCTTCGGAACAATGGAGCGAGCAACCAACTTATTGGAAATCATACATACCGATGTGTGCGGTCCAATGAGCGTTGAGGCTCGCGGAGGATATCGTTATGTTCTCACTCTCACTGATGACTTAAGTAGATATGGGTATGTCTACTTAATGAAACACAAGTCTGAGACCTTTGAAAAGTTCAAGGAATTTCAGAATGAGGTGGAGAATCAACGTGACCAAAAGATAAAGTGCCTACGATCAGATCGTGGAGGAGAATATTTAAGTCACGAATTTGGCACACACTTAAGGAAATGTGGAATCGTTTCACAACTCACGCCGCCTGGAACACCTCAGCGAAACGGTGTGTCCGAATGTCGTAATCGCACTCTATTGGATATAGTGCGGTCTATGATGTCTCTTACTGATTTACCGCTATCATTTTGGGGATACGCTCTAGAGACAGCTACATTCACTTTAAATAGGGCACCGTCTAAATCCGTTGAGACGACACCGTATGAATTATGGTTTGGGAAGAAACCTAAGCTGTCGTTTCTAAAAGTTTGGGGATGCGATGCTTATGTCAAAAAACTTCAACCTGAAAAGCTCGAACCCAAGTCGGAAAAATGCGTCTTCATAGGATACCCTAAGGAAACTGTCGGGTATACCTTCTACTTAAGATCCGAGGGCAAAATCTTTGTTGGCAAGAACGGATGCTTTCTCGAAAAAGAGTTTCTCTCGAAAGAAGTAAGTGGGAGGAAAGTAGAACTCGATGAAGTACTACCTCTTGAACGGGAAAGTGGTGCAGCTCAGGAAAATGTTCCTGTGATGCCCACACCAATCGAAGAGGAAAACAATGATGATGATCAAGGTACTTCGGATCAAGTTGCTACTGAACTTCGAAGGTCCACAAGGACACGTTCCGCACCAGAGTGGTACGGCAACCCTGTCCTGGAAATCATGTTGTTAGACAACGGTGAACCTTCGAACTATGAAGAAGCGATGGCGGGCCCAGATTCCAACAAATGGCTTGAAGCCATGAAATCCGAGATAGAATCCATGTATGAAAACAAAGTATGGACTTTGACAGACTTGCCCGATGATTGGCGAGCGATAGAAAACAAATGGATCTTTAAGAAGAAGACAGACGCGGATGGTAATGTCACCATCTATAAAGCTCGACTTGTCGCTAAGGGTTATCGACAGGTTCAAGGGATTGGCTACGACGAGACATTCTCTCCCGTAGCCAAGCTAAAGTCCGTCCGAATCATCTTAGCAATTGCCGCATACTATGATTATGAGATATGGCAGATGGACGTCAAAACAGCATTCCTTAACGGGCATCTTAAGGAAGAACTGTATATGATGCAGCCGGAAGGTTTTGTCGATCCTAAGAACGCTAACAAAGTATGCAAGCTCCAGCGATCCATTTATGGGCTGGTGCAAGCATCTCGGAGTTGGAATATTCTCTTTGATGAGATGATCAAAGCGTTTGGGTTTATGCAGACTTATGAAGAAGCCTGCGTTTACAAGAAAGTGAGTGGGAGCTCTGTAGCATTTCTCATATTATATGTAGACGACATACTCTCGATGGGAAATAATATAGAATTTCTGGACAGCATTAAGGCCTACTTGAATAAGTGTTTTTCAACGAAGGACCTTGGAGAAGCTGCTTATATATTAGGCATCAAGATCTATAGAGATAGATCGAGACGCCTCATAGGTCTTTCACAAAGCACATACCTTGATAAGATTTTGAAAAAGTTCAAAATGGATGTGTCCAAGAAAGGGTTCTTGCCTATGTTACAAGGTGTGAGATTGAGCTCAGCTCAGTCACCGACCACGACAAAAGATAAAGAAGAGATGAGTGTCATCCCCTATGCTTCAGCCATAGGATCTATTATGTATGCCATGCTGTGTACCAGACCTGATGTAAACCTTGCCGTAAGTTTGGTAGCAAGATACCAGAGTAATCCCGGCAAGGAACACTGGACAGCGGTCAAGAATATCCTGAAGTACCTGAAAAGGACAAAGGACATGTTTCTCGTTTATGGAGGAGACGAAGAGCTCGTCGTAAAGGGTTACGTCGATGCTAGCTTTGACTCAGATCCGGATGCCTCTAAGTCACAAACCGGATACGTGTATATGTTGAATGGTGGAGCAGTAAGCTGGTGCAGCTGCAAACAGAGCGTCGTGGCGGGATCTACATGTGAAGCGGAGTACATGGCAGCCTCGGAGGCAGCGCATGAAGCTATTTGGGTGAAGGAGTTCATCACCGACCTAGGAGTCATACCCAATGCATCGGGGCCAATCAAACTCTTCTGTGACAACACTGGAGCTATTGCCCTTGCCAAGGAGCCCAGGTTTCACAAGAAGACCAGGCACATCAAGCGTCGTTTCAACTCCATCCGTGAAAATGTTCAAGATGGAGACATAGAAATTTGCAAAGTACATACGGATCTGAATGTCGCAGATCCGTTGACTAAACCTCTCTCGCGAGCAAAACATGATCAACACCAGAACTCTATGGGTGTTCGATTCATCACAATGTAACTAGATTGGTGACTCTAGTGCAAGTGGGAGACTGTTGGAAATATGCCCTAGATGCAATAATAAAAGTATTATTATATTTCTATGTTCATGATAATTGTCTTTTATTCATGCTATAATTGTATTATCCGGAAATCGTAATACACGTGTGAATACAAAGACCACAATATGTCCCTAGTGAGCCTCTAGTTGACTAGCTCGTTGTGATCAACAGATAGTCATAGTTTCCTGGCTATGGACATTGGATGTCGTTGATAACGGGATCACATCATTAGGAGAATGATGTGATGGACAAGACCCAATCCTAAGCATAGCACAAAGATCGTATAGTTCGTTTGCTAGAGCTTTGCCAATGTCAAGTATCTCTTCCTTTGACCATGAGAGAGTGTAACTCCTGGATACCGTAGGAGTGCTTTGGGTGTATCAAACGTCACAACGTAACTGGGTGACTATAAAGGTGCACTACAGGTATCTCCGAAAGTATCTATTGTTTTATGCGGATCGAGACTAGGATTTGTCACTCCGTATGACGGAGAGGTATCTCCGGGCCCACTCGGTAATGCATCATCATAATGAGCTCAAGGTGACCAAGGTGTTGGCCACGGGATCATGCATTACGGTACGAGTAAAGTGACTTACCGGTAATGAGACTAAACAAGGTATTGGGATACCGACGATCGAGTCTCGGGCAAGTAACGTACCGATTGACAAAGGGAATTGTATACAGGGTTTGATCGAATCCTCGACATCGTGGTTCAACCGATGATATCATCGAGGAGCATGTGGGAGCCAACATGGGTATCCAGACCCCGCTGTTGGTTATTGCCCGAGAGTGGTCTCGGTCATGTCTGCATGTCTCCCGAGCCCGTAGGGTCTACACACTTAGGGTTCGGTGACGCTAGGGTTGTTACGAAGACTAGTATGTGACTACCGAATGTTGTTCGGAGTCCCGGATGAGATCCCGGACGTCACGAGGAGTTCCGGAATGGTCCGGAGGTAAAGTTTTATATATGGGAGGTTGTTAAACGGGCACCGGAAAGTTTCGGGGTCATACCGGTATTGTACCGGGACCACCAGAAGGATTCCGGGGGTCCACCGGGAGGGGCCACCCCTCCCAGGGGGCCACTTGGGCTGCGTGGGGATTGCAGCCAGCCCCTAGTGGGCTTGGCGCGCCCCCCTCCTTGGGCCCATGCGCCTAGGGGTGGGGGGGAAACCCTAAAGGGGGCGCACCCCCTTTGCTTGGGGGGCAAGCCCCGCACCCCTTGGCCGCCGCCCCCCCTAGGGTTTTCCCTAGAGGGCCGGCCCCCCTTGCCCTTTCCCCTATATATAGAGGGGTGAGGGGAGGGCTGCAACACACCACAAGCCAAGGCGCAGCCCCTCCCCTCCCTAACACCTCTCCTCCTCCGTATATGCTTGGCGAAGCCCTGTCGGAGTACTGCTGCACCAACTACACCACGCCGTCGTGCTGCCGTTGGAGCAATCTTCCTCAACCTCTCCTTCCCCCTTGCTGGATCAAGAAGGAGGAGGCGTCTCCCGTCCCGTACGTGTGTTGAACGCGGTGGTGCTGTCCGTTCAGCACTTGGACATCGGTGATCCGAATCACGTTCGAGTACGACTCCATCATCACCATCCCCTTGGCTAGCTTCCGCTCGTGATCTACAAGTGGTATGTAGATGCAAACTCTCTCCCTTGACTCGTTGCTTAGATGAACTCATAGATGGATCTTGGTGAAACCGTAGGAAAAATTTTAATTTTCTGCAACGTTCCCAACAGCACACCCCGGAGACATGTGCCGCCTCTTCAGACATGCCACCACACCATATGGAATGTATGAGGTCCCGGTGCGATGCTACGGTGGCATTGCTACCCCCCTAGGGCCCACGTCCCGCCTAGCCCTGTAGCGTTTAACCACGAGATCTAGCCCTTTGACCTTGCAAGGACGGGCTTTGACCAGTGGAAATCTCCACCTGGTTGTGTTAGGTCACCATAGGAACACTTTGGAGCAACATCCGGGCCAAAGCCACAGTAAGATCCCCTCTGTGTAGACCCGACGCGTCCGTTTCCACCCTCCAGGTGCCGGCGGCGGCGCCGTCCGTGAGGGGGGGGCACACCCCGAAGACGCGTGCCGCCTCTTCGGACATGCCACCACACCCACTACAAGAAATATGTCAACTTGTGACCACCACTATTTGTCACTGAAAGGTCACAAATTTCCATTTGTGACCTTTTTGTGACCAAAAATAGAAGGTCAAAAGCTGGCCGTCATAAACTGACTATAGCGACCTTTCTTCTGGAATGGTCGAAGACGTTTACGAGTATTCCTACTGTGGCTTTTTGGTCACTAGCAACCTCCCCAAGCCACTCCAGCATGGCAAGCTGATGTGGCACAAGATTCAGCGCGGTCCAATTCGGTTTTCTACATGGGCCTAGCCCAACAATTCGGCCTTTTTACTGTATATTTTCTCTATTAATTTTCTCTAGCTACATGGGCCTGGCCCAACAATTTGGCCTTTTTATTTCCTAGGCATGGCCTTTTGCGGCCCATTTCATTTTTATTTTCGAGGGTTTTTTGTGGTCAAGTTTTTAGATGGGTGCCAATTGTCAGATTTTTCCTGGCAGTGGATCCACATCGCTTTTTAAGCAGTATATATCAAACAGAAAGAAGAAAAGAATATGAAAAATCTTCAAATAACAACCAAAATAGGTTTATTACAATATATTCTGTACAGAACAGAACATGTGAAACTCCATACACTCGTTCACATCACAACAACCAGTTTAACCTACAAATATTGCATGCCCAGGAACTTAAAACTTCACGTACATAACCATACAATATTCCACACAATCACAAATATTGCGATTGAAAAATAAAACGCTCTGCCAAGTTAATTAAAGCTAGGGACTCTTGGATTGGTGTAGCATCCGTCTTCTCTGCTTCTGCTGCAGTCTCCTGTTAAACAGAATAACAACAAATCGATTTAATAAACAAGCTTGAAGCACTGTCGGAAACAAAAGCATAAAAACAAACTAATGTCTCACGTATAATCATAGCATAAATCTGTGTTGAAGCACTATGTTTAGATGTATTTTAATTAATTTCAAATGTGTAATGTAAGGTGTTGTGGATCAGTGTATAAGAACAGCAGTTTGTAAATAACAGGAACAACTTGGTATTACACACAAAGCACTATACAGATTTTAGCTTTTCTATCCAAGTACAAATAGCAAAATGGAACATAGGCAGGTTGATTATATTTGACAGAGCTAGCACATAGATACAAAATAATAATGTTTGATACAAAAATTAGTAATATGGGAATTAGTAAGGTCCTCTCTTAGTGCTATGGGGATTAAGAGCATGCACACGAAAAGCTAATTGGCAGAAAAACTTGCTGGTCTTATACAGCTCAGTTATATATGCACGACTCACAGCTCATGACATGATACTAAGAGAGAACATCATAGAGACTCAAGCAGATCCTAATATAAAGCTACTCAGACCATACCTTTCACATCATAGGGACACAATAGTGTATTACAACATTGTCTAGATATAAAAACTGAGTAACCAGCAAGCAATCAGATTGAGAACAAATCAGTTGGGGTTCTTAACTTTCAGTATGCAGTATGATGTTTGCTGTTCCAATGTCTGCAGCAGTGGAGAACTTGATGCCCTCCTTGGTGACAGAGATAATAACTGCAACGCACGCAAGCCGCCGTCAGACTGGTAGAAACTGGTATTCAGCATATTTCTTTTACAGGAAACAGAGACGACAAGTGTAGCAGATTTCTTTTACAGGAAACTGGTATTCAGCATACCAGTGTCGCCGATGCTGCTGAGATCCTTGCAGATCCTCTTCGGCCTCCACCAATGCCAAAACTTTGGCCTCTTCTCGAACAGCAGGTTCACCACCTTGTCCTACAACCACACACCAACGCAACCCAGTCAGATCACAGGCGCCAGGAACGGGAGATTCCAAGCAGGTGTTATTTCTGCCATTTATTAATTACACATGCAACAACAACATGGACATGATACCAATTACCTACCAAGACACAGAAAGTCATTCACTACAAACAATAAACAGAAAATACAGCAGAGAGAGTGTCTCTTTCACCAGATGTGGTGGTCGCTGCTGGAATTACATAGTTCAATACAGACAAGGCAACTTAATACAAGATAAGATAAAAAATAAGCCACATATTTTCTGCTAGCAAACAATAGGTTGAAACCAAGTCATGGCACCACCTATTCCTGCTCAAATAGAGTAGTATGTCATGGGACAGTGACTTATCAATAATAGCATTTCAGGAAAACAGGAGGTTTACATGATAGTATGTAATGGGACAGTGACCTATCAATCACATAACACAGTCCAACAGAAACATCTCTATTTACCCCTAAACTAAACCAAGATAGTATGTATTGCAGATAAAACAAACCTATAGCAGCCATGGTACTAAGAAGAGCAGTAGGTCAGCCTCCTACACACCCAACCTACAACTGTTGCGGCTACACCTAGACTACATCAGCAGTTCTACCAATAGCAACAGATCGAGTCAATTGTCTCACCCACAGCAGCTCACCAGGAGCGAAGTTGAGGAGGACCGGGGCACGAGCAGCTGGATGCAGGTCATGGGCGTGGTCGGGGAAGGACGCAGGTCGTCCGAGGATCCCGTCGACGCTGTCGCCGTCTTGGTTGCTGGAGAGATGTGGTCGTGGCTATGTCCACATGCCTGTATCGAGCCTGCAGCCATCATACATACATTCAGTTTATTCAGCATAATCCTACTGTCATTAGTACTTGAGCTTCAACCTGAGCCAAGTAAATTAATTAATTCAACCACCAGACAAGGGTTTGATGCATTCATTCAGCCAGAACAGAATAGGAAATGGAGATATGCTTGTTAAGGCAGGTCAACCTGGGCCTAGTAGTAAGTAAACAACCAACAGAAAAGGTGTTGATTCAGCCGGTGTAGACTATGAAACGGAAATGGAGTACTACTTGTTAAGGCAAGTCAACCTTGAAAAAGATAAGTCATTGGCGCTCACCGGCGCACGTACATCAGTCAAGACAAGTCACATGTTGGCCCACAAAGCCTATGTTTAACAATCCTGGTGAAATACTATCATGGGAAGAAAAACTGTAGGTAAATGGAACACATGAGGCTTCGTTCTTTACACGGACGCTGACAAAAGCACATACGCATGAACAACATTCAGAGTGCGCTAACGAACTAGGAGTACTTAAGAAAGACAATGCAATCTTTCATGTCTAAGTCTAAGTTCTTTACACGTACGCTGACAAAGAAAACATTCAGAGTGCGCTAATGAATGAGGAGTGCTCGACTTGGACGCTTCCATCAAATGGTCAAAACAGGGAACGAACGCGAGCATGCGCAATCCACGGGTTATACCTCGGGTGCCGTCGGGGAAGGCCTTGGCGACGCTCTTGGGCGTCCTGCGCAGCCCCTCTCGGCGGTCGTCATCGCCGATCCCCACCAGCAGCGCGCGCACCGTCAGCTCCATGGTGTCCCCCGGCGCCTTCCCGCCGCCGAGCTCCACTAGAAGATCCTCCTCCTCGTCGTTGTCGCACACGCACGCGGCAACAGTGGCGTGGTGGGCCTCCTCGAGCGCTCCCATGGCGGCAAACGATGTCCTCCACGCGCGCCCACCTAGTGCTGGATCTGGCCGCTGCTGGATCTCGCCATGGCTGTGCGGTGCGGCTATGTTTAGGGCGCGAGCGAGGAGGGTCCGACCACGGCCGTGGGAGAGGAGGGGAGGGGAGAGGTCGCCGGTGGCCGGGGTTGGCGGAGATGATGGAGGTCAGCGG
>NC_041383.1:814362917-814366238 GCF_002162155.2 Triticum dicoccoides | reverse complement strand
CATGGTGCGGGGGCAGGGGCGGCTAGGGTTTTGGCCAAAGGGGACGGCGGCGGCTAAGGGTGCGGGAGAGAAGGTGGAGAAGTGGGGGCGTGGGGGGCGTGGGGGTGGTTGTGTTAGGGCTAGGTGGGTGAGAGGGTGAGGGGGCGAGGACTATCGTTGGATCCAGGAGCATCCAACGGTGCTTGATGCATGATCCGCGTGAGATGGCTATGGCCCAATCAGAACGCAGCACGCGTGTATGACATTGTGACCATCTAGTATTGGATGTTATGACCATATAAAATTGGTCGTGGTCAAATAAAAATGAAGTGTAAAATCATGTCAGCATTTTATTTTTTATGTTTTGAGTGTCCGAAATGATTTTTTTTGTGACGAAGCTATCAAATATTTACACGAGGTGCATCTAGGAATGACAAACAATGTTGTCAGCGAGAGTTTTCATTTTTCTATAAACGGAAAAACCATTTTCCATTTTTCGATTGCCCCAAATGAGGTTTTTTTGTGAAGGACCTACCAAATAATTGTTGCAAAATTGGACAAAATCATTTTCCTAAAATACTAGGCCATATTTAATGCACAATTGACCAAAGTTTTGATCCACCTCTCGTGAAAAAGACAAATTTCCGTCTATTCAGCTGGAAGCGGGTCAAATTTGAACTGTAGTTGCCTCGTAGTTTGCTCTTTATTTTTTCCAAAAATCATTTCTAGGTACATAAGTATCTATTTAATCATAAAAACATCAAAAAAATCCAAGATTCAACCACTAGCTAGGAACGGTCATTCCCGCCGTTTTGACCGCATTTTGAAACGGGCATAAAAAATTCCAAAAAAATGAAATAATTGGGAAACCTTCGCATTGTGTCATCATATGTGGTCAAGTTCCTAGGAAAAATAACAAACTTGTAATACGGCAATTATTATAAAAAAAGTGTTCTCAGAAACGAGCTATCATGTGTGGAGATCAATGGCTTTCAAGCCAAATGATCAATCTTATGGCCACATTCATGGCATAGTTGGTTCAAATGATCTCATATTATGCACAAGAGTGCATATTGGAATGGCAAACAAAGTTGTCTAAGGAAGTTTTCATTTTCGTTGGACGAAAAAACCATTTTCCATTTTTCGATTGCCCCAAATGAGGTTTTTTTGTGAAGGAACTACCAAATAATTGTTGCAAAATAGGACCAAATCATTTTTCTAAAATACTAGGCCATATTTAATGCACAATTGACCAAATGGTTGGGTGTAAAAAGTTTTGATCCACCTCTCGTGAAAAAGAGAAATTTCTGTCTATTTAGATGGAAGCGGGTCAAATTTGAACTGTAGTTGCCTCGTAGTTTGCTATTTATTTTTTCCAAAAATCATTTCTAGGTACATAAGTATCTATTTAATCATAGAAACGTCAAAAATATTCCAAGATTCAACCACTAGCTAGGAACGGTCATTCCCGCCGTTTTGACCGCATTTTGAAACGGGCATAAAAAATTCCAAAAAAAATCAAATAATTGGGAAACCTTCGCATTGTGTCATTATATGTGGCCAAGTTCCCAGGAAAAATAATAAAATTGTAATACGGTAATTATTTTAAAAAAGTGTCCTCAGAAATGAGCTATGAAGTGTGAAGATTCATGGCTTTCGAGCCAAATGATCAGTCTTATGGCCACATTCATGGCATAGTTTGTTCAAATGATCTAATATTGTGCACAAGGGTGCATATTAGAATGGCAAACAATGTTGCCTAAGGAAGTTCTCATTTTCGTTGGACGAAAAAACCATTTTCCATTTTTCGAGTGCCCGAAAGGAGGTTTTTTTGTGAAGGAACTACCAAATAATTGTTGCAAAATTGGACCAAATAATTTTTATAAAATACTAGGCCATATTTAATTCACAATTGACAAAATGTTTGGGTGTAAAAAATTTGATCCACCTCTCGTGAAAAAGACAAATTTCCGCCGATTCAGTTGGAAGCGGGTCAGATTTGAACTGCAGCTGCCTCATAGTTTGCTATTTATTTTTTCCAAAAATCATTTCTAGTTACATAAGGACCTATTTAATCATAAATACATGGTTTGGTGGCGATACGTCGAGGTTTGGGCGGTGGCCAGGGCCCCAACTCTAGAGCGCGTAAACTCGCATGCCCGCCGCGTGGTCACCACTTGACCGTGGCGTTGCCATGTGTTCTGGGCGGCCTAGGCATGTCTAGTGGGTTGGGCACTCTCACAAGGAGACCGGTCGATGCTCAAACATGAATTAGCAGCCAAGTGTTTGATTAGCGGTACGGGAAATGTACATGGCTAATGGGCGTGAGTTTTGGGTGAGGATGATCAGTTACTAAGAAGACCGTTTTCACAAATTTTCAGCTCAAAAGGAGGAGCCTAGGTGGTACTTGCTTTGCAAACTACCACACTGGACATAACTACGAATGTTGAAGCTCGGCTCAAAATAATGAACGTATTGAGCTAGCATTTGGTGGAGGATGGTTATTTGGGCATAGGAAAGCACTGTAGAAAATGGATACTATTTGGACATGCCAAAGTGGTACTTCCTTCACAAACTGTTGTTCTGAACAGAATAGGAAAATGAATATTTTTGAATTATTTTTAAACTAGGCAAGGAAGGTTTTTACATATTTGACGAATATATGACCCAAAGAATTTATGAGATTTTTTTGGGAATTTTGGGAATGACAGAAATATAGGTTGCTTCACAACCTAGGGCAAAAACTGCCACATGGACATGACACATGGGCAAAACTGATGAGGTGGCGCCTAGTCATAGCAACCCACCACAATTTGCAAGGCTATGACCATCTATATTGGTCGTTAACAACTAGAAATAAGGCAGCGGACTAGCGTTGTTTGCTTTATGACCATTTCGTGTAAGGAAATTACGACCTTTCTGACCAAAATGGTCGCAATGGTTTAGGGTTTGGAGCCCCCCGAACAGCTTTTGACTAATTGGTCTAAAATGGTCATAAATTTATGACCAATTCTTCGAGGGTCACTGACATAAGGTCATAAGTTGACATATTTCTTGTAGTGACCGTACGGCATGTATGAGGTCCCGGTGCGTCGCTCCGGTGGCATTGCTACCCCGCCCCCAGGACCCCTCTCCTACCTAATCCTGTAGCATTTGACCACGGGATCTAGCCCTTTGACTTTGCATCGACGGGCTTTGACCAGTGGAACTCTCCACACCGTTCTGTTAGGTCAGCCGATAGGAACACTTTGGAGCAACATCTGGGCCAAAGCCATAGTAAGATCCCCTCCGTGTAGACCCGACGCGTCCGTTTCCCCTCTCCAAGTGTCGGCGGCAGCGCCG
>NC_041383.1:814353181-814362621 GCF_002162155.2 Triticum dicoccoides | reverse complement strand
AGCAACATCCGGGCCAAAGCCACAGTAAGATCCCATCCATGTAGACCCGACGCGTCCGTTTCCCTCCTCCAGGTGCCAGCGGCGGCACCGTCCGTGAGGGGGGCACACCCCGGAGACGCGTGCCTCCTCTTCGGACATGCCACCTCACCGTACGTCATGTATGAGGTCCCGGTGCGTCGCTCCGGTGGCATTGCTACCCCCCCCCAGGGCCCCCGTCCCTCCTAACCCTATAACGTTCGACCACGGGATCTAACCCTTTGACTATGCACGGACGTGCTTTGACCAGTGGAACTCTCCACATGGTTATGTTAGGTCAGTCCATAGGAACACTTTGGAGCAACATCCGGGCAAAGCCACAGTAAGATCCCCACCGTGTAGACCCAACGCTTCCGTTTCCCCCCTCACGGTGCGGGCGGCAGCACCGTCCGTGAGGGGGGCACACTCCGGAGACGCGTGCCGCTTCTTTGGACATGCCACCACACCGTACGAAATGTATGAGGTCCCGGTGCGACACTACGGTGGCATTTCTACCCCCCCGGGCCCCCGTCCCGCCTAACCCTGTAGCGTTTGACCACGGGATCTAGCCCATTGACTTTGCACGGACGGGCTTTGACTAGTGGAAATCTCCACCCGGTTGTGATAGGTCAGCACATAGGAACACTTTGGAGCAATATCCGGGCCAAAGCCACAGTAAGATCCCCTCCATGTCGATCCGACGCGTCCGTTTCCCCCCTCCAGGTGCCGGGGGTGGCGTCGTCCGTGAGGGGAGGCACACCCCAGAAACGCGTGCCGCCTCTTTGGACATGCCACCACACCGTACGGCATGTATGAGGTCCCGGTGCGACTCTACGGTGGCATTGCGACCCCCCGAGGGCCCCCGTCCCGCCTAACCCTGTAGCGTTTGACCACGGGATCTATCCCTTTGACTTTGCACGGACGGGCTTTGACCAATGGAACTCTCCATCCGGTATTGTTAGGTCAGCCCATAGGAACACTTTGGAGCAACATTCGGGCCAAAGCCACAATAAGATCCCCTTCGTGTAGACCCGACGTGTCCATTTCCCCCCTCCAGGTGCCGGCGGCGGCACCGTCTGTGAGGGGGTGATACGTCTCCAACGTATCTATAATTTTTGTTTGTTCCATGCTATTATATTACCTATTTTGGATGTTTATGGGCTTTATTTTACACATTTATATCATTTCGGGACTAACCTACTAACCGGAGGCCCATCCCATATTGTTGTTTTTTTGCCTATTTCAGTATTTTGAAGAAAAGGAATATCAAACGGAGTCCAAATGGAATGAAATCTTCGGGAGCGTGATTTTTGCAACGAACAAGATCCGGAGAGCTTGGAGTACAAGTCAAGAAACAGCCGGAGCCTCCATGAGATAGGAGGGCCCCCCCCTGTAGAGCGTGCCCCCCTGTCTCGTGGGACCATCGGGCGTCCACCGACGTATCTCTTCCTCCTATATATACCTACAGACCCCGAAAACGTCCAGGGGCACCACGAAACACAATTTCCACCACCGTAACCTTCTATATCCGCGAGATCCCATCTTGGAGCCTTCGCCGACACTCTGCCGGAGCGGGAATCGACCATGGAGGGCCTCTACATCAACAACCTTGCCCCTCCTATGAGTTGTGAGTAGTTTATCACAGACCTACGGGTCCATAGTTATTAGCTAGATGGCTTCTTCTCTCTTTTTGGATCTCAATACAATGTTCTCCCCTTCTCTTGTGGAGATCTATTCGATGTAATCTCTTTTGCCGGTGTGTTTCTCGAGATCCGATGAATTGTGGGTTTATGATCAGATTTATCTATGGATATTAATTGAATCTTCTCTGAATTCTTTTATGTATGATTGTGTTATCTTTGCAAGTCTCTTCGAATTATCGGTTTGGTTTGGCCTACTAGATTGATCTGTATTGCCATGGGAGAAGTGCTTAGCTTTGGGTTCAATCTTGTGGTGTTCTTACCTAGTGACAGAAAGGGTTGCAAGACACGTATTGTATTGTTGCCATCGAGGATAACAAGATGGGGTTTATATCATATTGCATAAGTTTATCCCTCTACATCATGTCATCTTGCTTAATGCGTTGCTCTATTCTTATGAACTTAATACTCTAGATGCATGCTGGATAGCGGTCGATGTGTGGAGTAATAGTAGTAGATGCAGCCAGGAGTCGGTCTACTTGTTATGGATGGGATGCCTATGTACATGATCATGCCTAGATAACGTCATAATTATTCGCTTTTCTATCAATTGCTCGAAAGTAATTTGTTCACCCACCGTAATACTTATGCTCTTGAGAGAAGCCTCTAGTGAAACCTATGGCCCCCGGGTCTATCTCTTATCATATTTGCTTTCAATCTACTTTTATTTGCATCTTTACTTTTTTCATCTATATTATAAAATACCAAAAATATATTTATCTTATCATACTATCTCTATTAGATCTCACTTCCGCAAGTGGCCGTGAAGGGATTGACAACCCCTTTATTGTGTTGGTTGCGAGTTCTCAGTTTGTTTGTGTAGGCGCATGGGAGTTTTGAGGAGCCTCCTACTGGATTGATACCTTGGTTCTCAAAAACTGAGGGAAATACTTACGCTACACTTGCTGCACCACCCTCTCCTCTTCGGGGAAAACCAACGCTAGCTCAAGACGTAGCAAGAAGGATTTCTGGCGCCTTGCCGGGGAGGTCTTCGGTCAAGTCAAAACATACCAAGTACCCATCACAAACTCATCTCCCTCGCATTTACATTATTTGCCATTTGCCTCTCGTTTTCCTCTCCCCCACTTCACCCTTGCCGTTTTATTCGCCCTCTCTTTCCCAATCTCCTCTCTTTTGCTTGTCTTTTTGTTTGCTCGTGTCTCCATATGCCTTCTATGTGCTTGCATCTTTGCTTGCTAAAAATCTATTGATATGGATCCACTTAAAGTGTTCTACTTGGATCATCTTCGATCCTTATGCGCTCGTGACGAAACCCCAACTAGCCTAGTTGATGGGAAATCTTTAGATGAGCATGCTCATTTTGTGCGTCATCGGATATCTGAAAAAGGGAAGGTCTTATGGTTCCATATAAATAGTTTCCTATGCTATACTTGTAATCTTTGTGAAATTTGTGATCTTACTTGTTGCTCTAAGAACCCTAAAAAACACCTTCCCTACCTATGCGAGTTCAATGATAATGAAATTTTATCTTCTTATGCAAAGGGTGTTTATAGTTACTATGATATCGAACAAATTGAAGAATTTGTCGTTTTTAAGGGTGCTCATGGAGTTGCTTCTTTGATTGAAAAGTATGATTTTACTCTTAACAAGTCTAAAAATTCTGTCATACTTAAATATTGCAATGAAAACTTTGCTCATAATGTCCATGTCCAAGAATTTATTGAAAGAATGACCATTGCTTTGGAAGAAAATATATGAATGAATCTATAGATAATGATGATTCCGATGATTTGATTGAAATATCCCTTGATGAACATGATGCTTGCTATTCTTGTGGCCATGATGCCAATATTTATGAAGATGAATTTGCTATAGTTCCTTATGTTAAACAAGAGATCGTTGCTATTGCACCCATACTTGGTAGTTCCTTCGATAAAAAGAATGATTGCAATGATTTTACTATAAATTCTCTTGATGTCAATTGTGCTAATAATATGCAAAACCCTAAGCTTGGGGATGCTAGTTTTTCTATGTCTACTACTTGTTGCAATGATCATGATTGGGGTGATTCTTCTTTTGATTTCGAAAATTTATTTAATCCCCATGATGAATCTGAGATTGATAATAGCGTTTGAAACAATATTGAAAGTGGGTTTGGAAGAGTGTCAACTTTAGATCCCACATATTTGGAGTATGTTCAATCTTATGATATTTTTCATAAAAGTGGGTTTGGAGAGGTCATGGCTTTAGTTAATGTTAATCCCACTATTTTGGAAGAATGTCAACTTTGCATGCATGTGGATCGTGTTGAAAATATTTTATGTGATAGCTATTTTGTTGAATTTGCTTATGATCCGACATGAAATTATTATGAGAGAGGAAAATATTGTTGTAGAAATTTTCATGTTACTAAACCACCTCTCTTCATGTTTAGATTGCTATCATCTCTTTGTTCTTCCTTGCATATGCTAGTTTTTGCTTGCCTTAATAATTTGTTTGCTTACAAGATGCCTATGCATAGGAAGTATGTTAGACTTAGATGTGTTTGTCACATGTTTTATGATGCTCTCTTTATGCTTCAATTCTTGTCTTTCATGTGAGCATCATTGAAATCTCAATGCGTAGCTAGGGGCGTTAAACGATAGCGCTAGTTGGGAGGCAACCCAATTTTCTTTATGTTCTTTGTTTTCTTTCCTGTTTAGTAATAAATTTTGTTTCTACTTTCTGTTTAGATGCGTTTTTATCTTTTATTTAGTATTTGTGCCAAGTAGAACCTATAGGATAAGCTATGATGATAGTTGATTTGATTCTGCTGAAAAACAGAAACTTTGCGCTCAAGAGAAAAAATTCTATAAATCACAGAAACGAGATTTTGCATTGATTCTTTTTGATACAGATCAATAAACAAATTGTCCAGTACTTCCAATTTTGGTAGGAGTTTTAGAGTTCCAGAAGTTTGTGTTAGTTACAGATTGCTAAAGACTGTTCTGTTTTTGACAGATTCTGTTTTTCGTGTGTTGTTTGCTTATTTCAATGCATCTATGGCTACTAAATTAGTTTATAAACCATAATGAAGTTGGAATACAGTAGGTTTAACACCAAAATAAATAAATAATCAGTTCATTACAGTACCTTATGTGGTGGTTTTGTTTTCTTTCACTAACGGAGCTTATAAGATTTCCTGTTGAGTTTTGTGTTGTGAAGTTTTCAAGTTTTGGGTAAAGCTTTTATGGACTATGGAATAAAGAGTGGCAAGATCCTAAGCTTGGAGATGGACAAGGCACCCCAAGGTATTCAAGAGTAGCTAAAAGCTAAGCTTGGGGATGCCCCGGGAAGGCATCCCCTCTTTCGTCTTCGTTCATTGGTAACTTTAGTTGGAGCTATATTTTTATTCGCCACATTATATGTGTTTTGCTTGGAGCGTCGTGTATTATATTTTTATTTGCTTGTTAGTTTGCCACAATAATCCTTGCTGTAACACACCTTTTGGGAGAAACCTGTTTTATTAGAATTTGCTAGAATACTCTATGTGCTTCACTGATATCTTTTGAGCTTGTTAGTTTTTGCTCTAGTGCTTCACTTATATCTTTTAGAGCATGGTGGTGGATTGATTTTGAAGAAATTGCTAGTCTATCATGCTTCACTTATATTATTTTGAGAGTCTTTGAGAACAGCATGGTTTTTGCTATTATCATAAAGTTGGTCCTAGAATGATGAGCATCCAAGTTCGGTATAATAAAAACTATCATAGAAAGTGAATTGGATGCTATGATCAATTTGATACTTGATAATTGTTTTGAGATATGGAGGCAGTGATATTAAAGTCATTCTAGTTGGGTGACTATTAATTTAAAGAATGTTTTTGTTGAAGTTAGCAAGTCCCATAGCATGCACGTATGGTTAAAGTTATGTGAAAAATTTGAAACATGAAGTGTATCTGGCTTGTGCATCCTTATGAGTGGTGGTCGGGGACGAGCGATGGTCTTTTCCTACCAATCTATCCCCCTAGGAGCATGCGCGTAGTACTTGATTTTTGATGACTTCTAAATTTTTGCAATAATTATATGAGTTCTTTTGACTAATGTTGAGTCCATGGATTATACGCACTTTTACCTTTCCACCATTTCTAGCCTCTTCGGTACCGTGCATTGCCCTTTCTCACCTTGAGAGTTGGTGCAAACTTCGCCGGTGCATCCAAACCCCGTGATATGATACGCTCTATCACACATAAACCTCCTTATATCTTCCTCAAAACAGCCACCATACCTACCTATTATGGCATTTCCATAGCAAATCCGCGATATATTGCCATGCAACTTTCCACTGCTCCGTTTTTCATCAACATGACATACATTACTTTTGTCATATTGACATTGCATGATCATGTAGTTGACATCGTATTTGTGGCAAAGCCACCATGCATTATTTTTCATACATGTCACTGTTGATTCATTGCACCATCCCAGTACACTGCCGGAGGCATTCATATAGAGTCATATCTTGTTCTAGTTTTGAGTTGTAATTCATATGTTGTAATCAATAGAAGTGTGATGAACATCATTTTTAGAGCATTGCCCAAACAAAAAAAAGAAAAAAATGAAGAAAGGCCAAAAGAAAAAAAAAGAGAAGGCCCAAAAAAAATTATAATAAAAAATAAATAAAAATAAAAATAAAATAAAAAGGGCAATTCTACTATCTCTTTTTCCACACTTGTGCTTCAAAGTAGCACCTTGTTCTTCATGTAGTGAGTCTCATATATTGTGCTTCAAAGTAGCACCATGTTTTTCATATAGTGAGTCTCATAAGTTGTCTTTTTCTCACTAGTAGGAATTTTTCATTATAGAACTTGGCTTGTATATTCCTACGATGAGCTTCCTCAAATGCTCTAGGTCTTCGTGAGCAAGCAATTTGGATGCACACCCACTAGTTTTCTTTTGTTGATTATTTATTTATAGCTCTTATTCATCCGTTGCATGGCAATCCCTACTCCTCATGTTGACATCAATTGATGGGCATCTCCATAGCCTGTTGATTATCCTTGTCAATGTGAGACTTTCTCCTTTTTTGTCTTCTCCACACAATCCCCATAATCATATTCTATTCCACCCATAGTGCTATATCCATGGTTCACGCTCATGTATTGCGTGAAGATTGAAAAAGTTTGAGATTATTTAAGTATGAAACAATTGCTTGGCTTGTCATTGGGGGTATAGAAGTTGGGAACATCTTTGTGCGACGAAAATGAAGCATAGCCACTATATGATTTTGTAGGGATGAACTTTCTTTTGCCATGTTATTTTGAGAAGACATGATCACTTTGATTAGTATGCTTGAAGTGTTACTATTTCTTATGTCAATATGAACTTTTATTTTGTATTATTTAGATCTGAACATTCATGCCACATTAAAGAAAATTACATTGAGAATTATGCTAGGTAGCATTCCACATCAAAAATTCTCTTTTTATCATTTACCTACTCGAGGACGAGCGGGAATTAAGCTTGGGGATGCTTGATACGTCTCCAACGTATCTATAATTTTTGATTGTTCCATGGTATTATATTACCTGTTTTGGATGTTTATGGGCTTTATTTTACACATCTATATCATTTTTGGGACTAACCTACTAACCGGAGCCCAGCCCATATTGTTGTTTTTTTGCCTACTTCAGTATTTCGAAGAAAAGGAATATCAAACGGAGTCCAAACGGAATGAAACCATCGGGAGCGTGATTTTTGGAACGAACAAGATCCGGAGAGCTTGGAGTACAAGTCAAGAAATAGCCGGAGCCTCCACGAGATAGGAGGCCCCCCCCCCTCTGTAGGGCGCGCCCCCTGTCTCGTGGGACCCTCGGGCGTCCACCGACGTACCTCTTCCTCCTATATATACCTACGGACCCCGAAAACATCCAGGGGCACCACGAAACACAATTTCCACCACCGTAACCTGTTGTATCCGCGAGCTCCCATCTTGGAGCCTTCGCCGGCACTCTGTCGGAGGGGGAATCGACCGTGGAGGGCCTCTACATCAACATCCTTGCCCCTCCTATGAGTTGTGAGTAGTTTACCATAGACCTACGGATCCATAGTTATTAGCTAGATGGCTTCTTCTCTCTTTTTGGATCACAATACAATGTTCTCCCCCTCTCTTGTGGGGATCTATTCGATGTAATCTCTTTTTGCGGTGTGTTTGTCGAGATCCGATGAATTGTGGGTTTATGATCAAATTTACCTATGGATATTAATTGAATCTTCTCTGAATTCTTTTATGCATGATTTAGTTATCTTTGCAAGTCTCTTCGAAATATCAGTGTGGTTTGGCCTACTAGATTGATCTTTCTTGCCATGGGAGAAGTGCTTAGCTTTGGTTTCAATCTTGCGGTGTTCTTAGCCAGTGACAGAAAGGTTTGCAAGACACATATTGTATTGTTGCCATCGAGGATAACAAGATGGGGTTTATATCATATTGCATGAGTTTATCCCTCTACATCATGTCATCTTGCTTAATGCGTAGCTCTGTTCTTATGAACTTAATACTCTAGATGCATGCTGGATAGCAGTTGATGTGTGGAGTAATAGTAGTAGATGCAGACAGGAGTCGGTCTACTAGTTATGGATGTGATGCCTATATACATGATCATGCCTAGATAACGTCATAATTATTTGCTTTTCTATCAATTGCTCGACAGTAATTTGTTCACCCACCGTAATACTTATGCTCTAGAGAGAAGCCTCTAGTGAAACCTATGGCCCCCGGGTCTATCTCTTATCATATTTTCTTTCAATCTACTTTTATTTGCATCTTTACTTTTTGCATCTATATTATAGAATACCAAAAATATATTTATCTTATCATACTATCTCTATCAGATCTCACTTTCGCAAGTGGCCATGAAGGGAATTACAACCCCTTTATTGCGTTGGTTGCAATTTCTCAGTTTGTTTGTGTAGGCTACAATACTGGATTGATACCTTGGTTCTCAAAAAATGAGGGAAATACTTACGCTACACTTGCTGCATCACCCTCTCCTCTTCGGGGAAAACCAACGCTAGCTCAAGACGTAGCAGGGGGCACACCTCTGAGACGTGTGTCGCCTCTTCGGACATGCCACCACACCGTACAGTATGTATGAGGTCCAAGTGTGATGCTACGGTGGCATTGCTACCCCCTAGGGCCCCCATCCCTCCTAACCCCCCAGGGTCCCAGTGTCACAGGCGTCGCACCGGGTCCCATACACACGGTAAACTAAAAATCTAAAAAATGTAATAATTGAATTGATTAAAAACTCCGATATTCATCATTGAAAACGTACTATCACAGCGAAACCTTCAGTGCCCGGGCACCGGGCCGGCTTCCCGGGCACTGAAAGTTTCACCGTAATTGTCTATTTTCTTCAGATAAGTCTAATGAATACCGGAGCTTATAACGTATGGATTAGTGAACTATTTAAACAGGTCAAATTGCTTTTCCCACGGCGAGGTGGGACTATTCCTTAAAAAAATATGGTTTGCATCTATGCCTACAGCCTGGCCGTCAGCATAGTCCTCCTATCTATGCCGACGGTCCGACCGTCAGCATATGTCCAGGTTATCCACTCCCCCCGCTTCACTGGCATGTGGGCCGAGCCTATGCCGACGGCTAAGCCGTCGGCATAGGGCTACCTTATCCACTCATCCGGCCTCCTCCTCCACTCATTTCTCTCCCTGTCCCAACCGCATCCGACCCCCGACCCCTCTCCCGACCGCCTCCCCCACCACCTCCGCC
>NC_041383.1:814349590-814352661 GCF_002162155.2 Triticum dicoccoides | reverse complement strand
GTCCCACCCTGAGCCCGCCGCCACGCGCACCTTCCCGCCCCGACCCCGCGCCGGCCGCCCGCACCGACCCCGCACCATGTTGGGGAACGTTGCAGAAAATAAAAATTTTCCTACGGTTTCACCAAGACCCATCTATGAGTTCATCTAAGCAACGAGTCATGCGAGAGAGATTGCATCTACATACCACTTGTAGATCGCGTGTGGAAGCGTTCAAGAGAACGATGATGATGGAGTCGTACTCGCCGTGATTCAAATCACCGATGACCAAGTGCTGAACGGACAACACCTCCGCGTTCAACACACGTACGCAGCGGATGACGTCTCCTCCTTCTTGATCCAGCAAGGGGGAAGGAGAGGTTGAGGAAGAAGGCTCTAGCAGCAGCACGACGGCGTGATGATGGAGGAGGAGAGGTGTTGCGCAGCCTTGGATCAGGTGTTCAGCCCTCCCCTCGCCCCTCTATTTATAGGGGAAGGGGGAAGGGGGCCGCCCCCCTCTAGATGAGATCTAGAGGGGGGGGCGGCTAGGGAGGGGGGCTTGCCCCCCACTAGTAGAAAAGGGGGCAATGGTCCAGGCCGGTCCAGCCCATTAGTCCCGGTTCAATCCAGAACCGGGACCAATGGGGGCATTGGACCCGGTTCTTGAGCCCCGGGGGCCGGCCGGGCCACGTGGGCCATTGGTCCCGGTTCGGCTGGACCTATTGGTCCCGGTTGGTGGGACGAACTGGGACCAATGCGCCCCGCTGCTGGCCCACCACCATTGGTCCCGGTTGGTGGGACGAACCAGGACCAAAGGGTTTGTCCTCATTGCGGCCAGAGTTTAGTCCCACCTCGCCAACCAAAGGGGAATCGGACCGGTTTATAAGCCCCTCCCTCTCTGCCATATTGAGCTCCTCTGAAAATGAAAATAGATGCCCTTATATAGGGAAATTAGCCTAAATTCATACGGATTTCGATTGAAATTCGTTATGAATTTAAGTTGATTTTCCTCTATAAGCGCATCTATGCTCATTTCTGAGTAGTTTTTTATATTTTTTTCTTTTCTGCTATTTTTTTTTATTTCTGAGTTGTAATAAGCCATTAAAAATAAGGATATATGCTCCTTTTTTAGTACAGTTAATCACAACTATTTTTTGCTTCTATTCATTTCTGAGTAGTTTTCTATATAGTTTCTTTTTTCTTTTCTGTTATATTTATTCTTTTGTTTTTATTTCTGAGTTGCAATAAGTCATTAGAAATAAGCATCTATGCTATTTTTTAGTAAAGTTAATCAAAATTATTTTTTCTTCTATTCATTTCTGAGTTGTTTTTTATATAGTTTTTTCTTTTCTGCTACATTTATTTTTTTCTTTATATTTCTGAGTTGTAATAAGTCATTAAAAATAAAAAAGAGGCGCAATGCTCGTTAAGATGAAGCCGCTCCCCCGGAGCAATACGAGTGGGTCAACGGTAGTCACACGATGATGCCTTCATCATGGTAACGACATGGAACGCCGCCATCGCCCGCCGTTAGCTCAGTTTTCACCGGCAACTACGTCTCCCCGACTCGCAGCTGGTGCGAGATGACGGATCCCGAGATCCAAACACCCAGCCTCAGGCCGACCACCTCTGACTGAAGAGATGACCACCATCTATGCTCATTTTTTAGTAAAGTTAATCATAACTATTTTTTCTTTTATTTATTTTTGAATTGTAATAAGTCATTAAAAATAAGCATCTACGCTCATATTTTAGTAAAGTTAATCACAACTACTTTCTTTTCTTTTTATTTCTGAGTTGTAATAAGTCATTACAAATAAGCATCTATGCTCCTTTTTTAGTACAGTTAATCACAACTATTTTTTGCTTCAATTCATTTCTGAGTATCTTTTTATATAGTTTTTTTTTCTGCTATATTTATTTTTTTCTTTTTATTTCTGAGTTGTAATAAGTCATTAAAAATAAGCATCTATGCTCCTTTTTTAGTACAGTTAATCACAACTATTTTTTGGTTCAATTCATTTATGAGTAGTTTTCTATATATATTTTTTTCTTTTCAGTTATTTTTTTTCTTTTTATTTCTCAGTTGTAATAAGTCATTAAAAATAAAAAAGAGGCGCAATGCTTGTTAATTTGCTTCAAGCCTTTCGGAATAGTGTCAACTGCACTGCACATAGCTCTGTGCAGTCTACCGTATTCCTCAAGGCTTGAAGCTAACCAACGTGCAGGAGCATTGAGCCTCTTCGTCATCGTCTCTGCACTCAGGGCATATAAACAGCTGCGAGTGCCTCTCGCTTGGCGAGGTGGGACTAAAAAAAGAGCTGCAGGAAGAATCAAAATAAAATAAATAAAATAAAAAAAGTGCCACCTAAAGGGCTACCACGGCCTGAATGCGACTAGAAACCCAACAATGGGCCAGGATTCAGGCCCGCAATAGGCCCAATAGGCCCACAGGCACATATAGTGCGTTTAGGCCCGTAAGCCTGCATTTGAGAGGAGCTCGAGAGGGCAGCGGGACTGGTGCTTATAAACCACTCTCGAGCTCCCTCAGCTAGCGAGGTGGGACTAAACTTTCGTGCCGCGACGCGGGCAGCACATGGCCTTTAGTCCCGGTTGGTGGCACGAACCGGAACTAAAGGGTTGCATTGGTACTGGTTCGTGGCACCAACTGGTACCAATGCCCCCCCTTTAGTCCCGGTTGGAGCCACCGACCGGGACCAAAGGTCTTCGTTTCTCGCCCTTCGGGCTGCTGAAAAGAGGCCTTTGGTCCCGGTTGGTGGCTCCAACCGAGACTAAAGGGGGCAATGGTCCCGGTTGGAGCCTCCAACCGGGACCAATGCTCTTGCTATATATACTGGACTTAGCAGTTTTCGCCAAATCCCATCTCTTTCTCGCCCCTGCCCCGAGCCTCTGCTCCTCGTCGCCGTCGCCGCCGAGCCCGCCCCACGCCGCCCCGAGCCCGCCGTCCCCGTCGACGCCCCGAGCCCGCCGTTGTCGCCGCCCCCATCGCCGCCCGTGTCCCGCGCCGCCCCGTCATCGCCGCCCGCGTCCCGCGCCGCCGTGCCCTGACGTTGCCAGCCGTCGCCCCTGCCCCG
>NC_041383.1:814325455-814349210 GCF_002162155.2 Triticum dicoccoides | reverse complement strand
GCCCCTGCCCCGCGCCGCCCCGAGCCCGTCGTCGCCCCTGCACCGCGCCGCCTCGACGTCGACGTGAGCGTTTTTTTATTTTTGTTAGATTCTTTTTTTAGATTCTTTTTGTTAGGTTAGATGTGTAGTAATTTAGATATGTAGTTCATAGATTTTTTTTTAGATTAGATTTTTTTTGTTAGATTACATGTGTTAGATTTTTTTTCATATTATGTTAGATTTTTTTGTTAGATTAATTAGATTTTTTTGTTAGATAGGTATGTGTAGTAATTAATTTGTTCATATTATGTTAGATTTTTTTTCTGTTAATAGATTTTTTTGGTGATATTATTATTGAATATGCATGTTTGGTGATATTATTGTTAATAGATTTTTTTTGGTGATATTTAGATTGTGTAATTAATTTTGTTCATAGAATTTTAATGATTTTTTTGTTCATAGTATTTAGAAAAAGGAAAAAAATAAGAAGTAGTTTATATATAGTTGAACTAGCTAGTTGATTTAATAAACTAATTTATTTTACTATATATAGAAGTAGTTTGTTTTTAGTAAGTACTACTTATTTATTTATAGTAAGTGCTTAGTAGTTGAACTACATAGTTGATTTAATTAATAAAACTACTTTTATTTAATTATATATATAAGTAGTTCCCACATCGACGTCGGCGATGCCTATCCCGCATCCTCGTCGTCGTCGACTCGGCGGTGGAGGCCTGCTTGATCAGGGCCATGTTCGGGACTGGGCTCCGCCGGGTTGGTATTGGGAGGTGCTACCTTCCGGGGGACGTAGGTTGGTGAGGAGGCAGCCCGTTGTTGACCCGATCCTTGTTTGGTGGCGGTCGCGTGAGCCAGTGACGGTGGTGAGGCATCCGGACACCGCAAAGGTGGTACGTCACCGTGTCAGTGAGGAGGACGAGCACGTCCGTCGCTACATGGTTGCATTGGAGGGGAGGTTCGACAATACCAGGCAGGTTCTTCAGGAATCTCACTGGAGCTATGATCCTGTGATGGTTCCTTATCTTTGGGTGTCCACCGCCCGCGTCGATACCCGTCGGGAGCTACGGTTCTAGTTGTATTAGTGATAATATTCGACGATGTACGGACACCAAGAGATGATGTACTTTTGCTTATAATTATTGAATGCATGCTAATTTGAATACTATACTTTATTTTATGATTTGGTTTTGCTTATTCTATGATTTGGTTTTGCTTATTGAATGCTCATATTGGATAATTTCTCCTTCATTCCCGTGTGCTAGACAATTTGGTATAATTAATAATGCATTCGGGAATGAAAGGAGGAGCTACGTACATCGATCATCGATACTCAATCCGTGATTAATAATAATGATCTAGTTTAATATTTGAATTATGAACGTATAGGCCGGAAATGTCGTACTCATCGGACGACGAAAACCGCCCGGGGGAGTGCGACTGGTGCCACGACGACCGAGGTATCTGCCACAGGTTCATTGTGCTGGACGAAGATCGGCGCTTCAGCATTAAGCTCGAGGAGACCTTCGATTTTCATACAGTACGCAACCGACGATAATAGTTTTTTTTCGTAATTACTCATGACTTCAACTATTTTAATCATGACAATATTTTTCATCTTTTCCAATTCGACTAGCTTATCCCATGCTTTGGAAGACGCTATGTCTTGGAGAGGATGGGTTTTGAAGACCATGAATGTTTCGAAACCAAAAAAATTATCCTAAGTACCCATCATGGTGTGGATTTTCAAGTAAAGCTGTACAATGCTCAGAGTGTAACCCTTTTTTGTTGCAAAAATTGGGAAGCACTTTGCAAGATGTATGGTTTTGATGAGGGTATGCTTGTTACCATGGATCTTGGTGATCCTACAATCGAGCAAGAGAGACCTACGATTTTCGTCCTTGTGGATACACCTCCAATTCTTCCCCCATGTGAGCTTAACATAGTTATTAAGTAATTTATATTGTTTATTTGAAAATAGTTGACAACTTATTCTCCATTGACAGCTTATTTTCATTCTTCAAAGAATGTGCGGAAGATGGTAGACAGAACCTACTACACCGAAGGCTCCGAACTAACTTATCAGGAGAAAAATCATCTGGTCGGATTTTGTACTGATCTTGAGAATTACAATGTCTACAATCGAACTCCTCAACATTATGGTCAATACGTGCCACTAGTGCACGTGTTGAACTACGGTAACTACCATGGAGATACCCTGGTATGATTTCTTACTATTACAACATTCGTGCATCTTTTTGCACACTTCTAAAACTAGTACATCATATCATTGCTAACTACGAAGTTATTACTATGTTTTTCAACAGATAATCCCAAATGATTGTGTGCCTCATCTGATGTATACACGGGGTAGCCTTCATGTTTTGAACATACACCCAGGTCGTCCTACGAATCTCAACTGTCCATACCGGGTTTCTAAAAGAAGTGGAGACATGATAATCAAAGAATGGAAAAAATGTATGGACAGTCATAAGGCGCTTCTTGGAAGCAACATTCAGCGAAGGGCAAACATTGGAGACAGGATGATCGCCATTCTTCATAATGGAGAGTCAGGGTCTATATTGTTTTATGCTATTTTACCTTAAGGGTGTTTAGGTCCTACCTGATACTGATGATCATGTGCTAAGAACAATTATGTAGGGTTGGGTTCGATGACTATGAGGATGATGATCGTATAACTTATTATTAATAACGAGTAGAAGTTGTATATGATGATGCATGATTAGTAGGACTTGTTATTATATATATATGATGATGTATGATGCAAGCATGCATGAACATTTTATATCTGCGGAGGTGCAATGAACATAGTAGCAGCGTTGATAAACCAAGGACAAAGATATAAGAGAGGACACTTCTCTCTATTAGCTAGCTATAATAACAACCTAAAAATAACCCATAAAGCAGCCACTTTTTTTTAAAAAAAGATGACTTTTGGTCCTGGTTGGAGCCACCAACCGGGACCAAAGGCCCCCTGACTGGGGTGGGCGCACAGGGCCACGTGGAGGCACATTGGTCCCGGTTCTGGTTTGAACCGGGACTAATGGGTGGAGGTATTAGTAACAACCCATTAGTCCCGGTTCATGAACCGGGACTAAAGGCCCTTACGAACTGGGACTAATGGGTGGTTTTCTACTAGTGCCCCAAGCAAGGGGGGCGCCCCCACTAGGGTCCCCCCCCAACCCTAGGCGCATGGGCCCAAGGGGGGGCTCCCAGCCCTCCAGGGGCTGGTTCCCTGCCCCTTGTGGCCCATGAGGCCCTCCGGGAGGGGTGGCCCCTCCCGGTGGACCCCCGGAACCCCTCCGCTGGCCCCGGTACAATACCGATATGCCTCCGAAACTTTCCGGTGTCCATATGACAACTACCCATATATAAATCTTCACCTCCGGACCATTCTGGAACTCCTCGTGTTGTCCGGGATCTCATCCGGGACTCCGAACAACATTTGGTAATCACATACAATTCTTCCGAATAACCCTAGCGTCACCGAACCTTAAGTGTGTAGACCCTACGGGTTCGGGAGACACGCAGACATGACCGAGACGGCTCTCCGGTCAATAACCAACAGCGGGATCTGGATACCCATGTTGGCTCCCACATGCTCCTCGATGATGTCATCGGATGAACCACGATGTCGAGGATTCAATCAACCCCGTATGCAATTCCCTTTGTCAATCGGTACGTTACATGCCCGAGATTGATCGTCAGTATCCCAATACCTCGTTCAGTCTCGTTACCGGCAAGTCACTTTACTCGTTCTGTAATGCATGATCCCATGACCAAACACTTGGTCACTTTGAGCTCATTATGATGATGCATTACCGAGTGGGCCCAGAGATACCTCTCCGTCATACGGAGTGACAAATCCCAGTATCGATCCGTGTCAACCCAACAGACACTTTCAGAGATACCTGTAGTGCACCTTTATAGTCACCCAGTTACGTTGTGACCTTTGGTACACCCAAAGCTCTCCTACGGTATCCGGGAGTTACACGATCTCATGGTCTAAGGAAGAGATAACATTGGAAAAGCTCTAGCAAAACGAACTACACGATCTTGTGCTATGCTTAGGAATGGGTCTTGTCCATCACATCATTCTCCTAATGATGTGATCCCGTTGTCAACGACATCTAATGTCCATAGTCAGGAAACCATGACTATCTGTTGACCAACGAGCTAGTCAACTAGAGGCTTACTAGGGACGTATTGTGGTCTATGTATTCACACATGTATTACGATTTCCGGATAATACAATTATAGCATGAATAAAAGACAATTATCATTAATAAGGAAATATAATAATAATGCTTTTATTATTGCCTCTAGGGCATATTTCCAATAGTCTCCCACTTGCACTAGAGTCAATAATCTAGTTACACTGTGATGAATCGAACACCCATAGAGTTCTGGTGTTGATCATGTTTTGCTCGCGACAGAGGTTTAGTCAACGGATCTGCGACATTCAGATCCGTATGTACTTTGCAAATATCTATGTCTCCATCTTGAACATTTTCATGGATGGAGTTGAAGCGACACTTGATGTGCCTTGTCTTCTTGTGAAACCTGGGCTCCTTGGCAAGGGCAATAGCTCCAGTGTTGTCACAGAAGAGTTTGATCGGCCCCGATGCATTGGGTATGACTCCTAGGTTGGTGATGAACTCCTTCACCCAAATTGCTTCATGCGCTGCCTCCGAGGCTTCCATGTACTCTGCTTCACATGTAGATCCCGCCACGACGCTCTGCTTGCAGCTGCACCAGCTTACTGCTCCACCATTCAACATATTTATGTATCCGGTTTGTGACTTAGAGTCATCCAGATCTGTGTCGAAGCTAGCGTTGACGTAACCCTTTACGACGAGCTCTTCGTCACCTCCATAAACGAGAAACATGTCCTTTGTCCTTTTCAGGTACTTCAGGATATTCTTGACCGCTGTCCAGTGTTCCTTGCCGGGATTACTTTGGTACCTACCTACCAAACTTACGACAAGGTTTACATCAGGTCTAGTACACAGCATGGCATACATAATAGATCCTATGGCTGAGGCATAGGGGATGACGCTCATCTCTTCTTTATCTTTTGCCGTGGTCGGGCATTGAGCCGAGCTCAATCTCACACCTTGCAGTACAGGCAAGAACCCTTTCTTGGACTGATCCATTTTGAACTTCTTCAAAATCTTGTCAAGGTATGTGCTTTGTGAAAGACCTATGAGGCGTCTCGATCTATCCCTATAGATCTTGATGCCTAATATATATGCAGCTTCTCCAAGGTCCTTCATTGAAAAACACTTATTCAAGTAGGCCTTAATGCTGTCCAAGAATTCTATATCATTTCCCATCAAAAGTATGTCATCTACATATAATATGAGAAATGCTACAGAGCTCCCACTCACTTTCTTGTAAACACAGGCTTCTCCATAAGTCTGCATAAACCCAAACGCTTTGATCATCTCATCAAAGCGAATGTTCCAACTCTGAGATGCTTGCACCAGCCCATAAATGGATCGCTGGACCTTGCACACTTTGTTAGCATTCTTAGGATCGACAAAACCCTCCGGCTGCATCATATACAGTTCTTCCTTAAGATGCCCGTTAAGGAATGCCGTTTTGACGTCCATCTGCCATATCTCATAATCATAGTATGTGGCAATTGCTAACATGATTCGGACGGACTTCAGCTTCGCTACGGAGAGAAAGTCTCATCGTAGTCAACCCCTTGAACTTGTCAATAACCCTTAGCGACAAGTCGAGCTTTATAGATGGTGATATTACCATCCGCGTCCGTGTTCTTCTTAAAGATCCATTTGTTTTCTATCGCTCGCCGATCATCGGGCAAGTCAGTCAAAGTCCATACTTTGTTTTCATACATGGATGCTATCTCGGATTGCATGGCTTCTAGCCATTTGTTGGAATCTGGGCCCGCCATCGCTTCTTCATAGTTCGAAGGTTCTCCGTTGTCTAACAACATGATTTCCAGGACAGGGTTGCCATACCACTCTGGTGTGGAACGTGTCCTTGTGGACCTACGAAGTTCAGTAGCAACTTGATCCGAAGTACCTTGATCATCATCATTAATTTCCTCGCTGGTTGGTGTAGGCACCACGGGAACATTTTCCTGAGTTGCGCTACTTTTCGGTTCAAGAGGTAGTACTTCATCGAGTTCTACTTTCCTCCCACTTACTCCTTTCGAGAGAAACTCTTTTTCCAGAAAGGATCCGTTCTTGGCAACAAAGATCTTGCCCTCGGATCTTAAGTAGAAGGTATACCCAATGGTTTCCTTAGGGTATCCTATGAAGACGCATTTTTCCGACTTGGGTTCGAGCTTTTCAGGTTGAAGTTTCTTGACATAAGCATCGCATCCCCAAACTTTTAGAAATGACAGCTTAGGTTTCTTCCCAAACCATAATTCATACGGTGTCGTCTCAACGGATTTAGACGGTGCCCTATTTAAAGTGAATGTAGCTGTCTCTAGAGCGTATCCCCAAAATGATAGCGGTAAATCGGTAAGAGACATCATAGATCGCACCATATCCAATAGAGTGCGATTACGACATTCGGACACACCGTTACGCTGAGGTGTTCCAGGCGGCGTGAGTTGTGAAACGATTCCACATTTTCTTAAGTGTGTACCAAATTCGTGACTTAAATATTCTCCTCCACGATCCGATCGTAAGAATTTTATCTTTCGGTCACGTTGATTCTCTACTTCATTCTGAAATTCCTTGAACTTTTCAAAGGTGTCAGACTTGTGTTTCATCAAATAGACATACCCATATCTACTCAAGTCATCGGTGAGAGTGAGAACATAACGATATCCTCCGCGAGCCTCAACGCTCATTGGACCACACACATCAGTATGTATGATTTCCAATAAGTTGGTTGCTCGCTCCATTGTTCCGGAGAACGGGGTCTAGGTCATTTTTCTCATGAGGCATGGTTCGCATGTGTCAAATAATTCATAATCTAGAGACTCTAAAAGTCCATCGGCATGGAGCTTCTTCATGCGCTTGACACCAATGTGACCAAGGCGACAGTGCCACAAGTATGTGGGACTATCGTTATCAACTTTACATCTTTTGGTATTCACACTATGAATATGTGTAACATTACGTTCGAGATTCATTAAGAATAAACCATTGACCATCGGGGCATGACCATAAAACATATCTCTCATATAAATAGAACAACCATTATTCTCGGATTTAAATGAGTAGCCATCTCGTATCAAACGAGATCCAGATACAATGTTCATACTCAAACTTGGCACTAAATAACAATTATTGAGGTTTAAAACTAATCCCGTAGGTAAATGTAGAGGTAGCGTGCCGACGGCGATCACATCGACCTTGGAACCATTCCCGACGCGCATCGTCACCTCGTCCTTCGCCAGTCTCCGCTTATTCCGCAGCTCCTGCTGTGAGTTACAAATGTGAGCAACGGCACCGGTATCAAATACCCAGGAGTTACTACGAGTACTGGTAAGGTACACATCAATTACATGTATATCAAATATACCTTTAGTGTTGCCGGCCTTCTTGTCCGCTAAGTATTTGGGGCAGTTCCGCTTCCAGTGACCCTTCCCCTTGCAATAAAAGCACTCAGTCTCAGGCTTGGGTCCATTCTTTGACTTCTTCCCGGCAACTGGCTTACCGGGCGCGGCAACATCTTTGCCGTCCTTCTTGAAGTTCTTCTTACCCTTGCCCTTCCTGAACTTAGTGGTCTTATTGACCATCAACACTTGATGTTCTTTCTTGATTTCAACCTCTGCTGACTTCAGCATTGAGAATACTTCAGGAATGGCCTTTACCATCCTCTGCATATTGTAGTTCAACATAAAGCTCTTGTAGCTCGGTGGGAGCGACTGAAGGATTCTGTCAATGACCGCCTCTTCCGGGAGGTTGATCTCCATCTGGGACAGGCGGTTGTGCAACCTAGACATTTTGAGTATGTGCTCACTGACAGAACTGTTTTCCTCCATCTTACAACTATAGAACTTGTCGGAGAATTCATATCTCTCGACCCGGGCATGAGCTTGGAAAACCATTTTCAGCTCCTCGAACATCTCATATGCTCCGTGCTTCTCAAAACGCTTTTGGATCCCCGGTTCTAAGCTGTAAAGCATGCCGCACTGAACGAGGGAGTAATCATCAGCACATGATTGCCAAGTGTTCATAACGTCTTGGTTCTCTGGGATGGGTGCTTCACCTAGCGGTGCATCTAGGACGTAATCTTTCTTGGCTGCTATGAGGATGATCCTCAGGTTCCGGACCCAGTTCAAATAGTCGCTGCCATCATCTTTCAGCTTGGTTTTCTCTAGGAACGCGTTAAAGTTCATGTTGACATGAGCGTTGGCCATTTGATCTACAAGACATATTTTGCAAAAAGTTTTAGACTAAGTTCATGATAATTAAGTTCATCTAATAAAATTATTTAATGAACTCCCACACAGATTAGACATCCCTCTAGTCATCTAAGTGTTACATGATCCGAGTCGACTAGGCCGTGTCCGATCATCACGTGAGACGGACTAGTCATCATCGGTGAACATCTCCATGTTGATCGTATCTTCTATACGACTCATGTTCGACCTTTCGGTCTCTTGTGTTCCGAGGCCATGTCTGTACATGCTAGGCTCGTCAAGTTAACCCTAAGTGTTTCTGCATGTGTAAAACTGTCTTACACCCGTTGTATGTGAACGTAAGGATCTATCACACCCGATCATCACGTGGTGCTTCGAAACGACGAACTTTAGCAACGGCGCACAGTTAGGAGGAACACTTTCTTGAAATTATTATAAGGGATCATCTTATTTACTACCGTCGTTCTAAGTAAACAAGATGCATAAACATAATAAACATCACATGCAATTATATAATAGTGACATGATATGGCCAATATCATATAGCTCCTTTGATCTCCATCTTCGGGGCTCCATGATCATCTTCGTCACCGGCATGACACCATGATCTCCATCATCATGATCTCCATCATCGTGTCTTCATGAAGTAGTCACGCCAACGACTACTTCTACTTCTATGGCTAACGCGTTTAGCAATAAAGTAAAGTAATTTACATGGCGTTCTTCAATGAGACGCAGGTCATACAAAAAATAAAGACAACTCCTATGTCTCCTGCCGGTTGTCATACTCATCGACATGCAAGTCGTGATTCCTATTACAAGAACATGATCTCATACATCACAATATATCATTCATCATTCATCACAACTTTTGGCCATATCACATCACATGACAATTGCTGCAAAAACAAGTTAGACGTCCTCTAATTGTTGTTGTATCTTTTACGTGGCTGCAATTGGGTTCTAGCAAGAACGTTTTCTTACATACGAATAACCACAACGTGATTTTTTCAACTTCTATTTACCCTTCATAAGGACCCTTTTCATCTAATCTGCTCCAACTAAAGTAGGAGAGACAGACACCCGCTAGCCACCTTATGCAACTAGTGCATGTCCGTCGGTGGAACCTGTCTCACGTAAGCGTACGTGTAAGGTCGGTCTGGGCCGCTTCATCTCACAATACCGCTGAAGCAAGAAAAGACTAGTAGCGGCAAGCAAGTTGACAAGATCTACACCCACAACAAAATTGTGTTCTACTCGTGCAATAGAGAACTACGCATAGACCTAGCTCATGATGCCACTATTGGGGAACGTTGTAGAAAATAAAAATTTTCCTACGGTTTTACCAAGATCCGTCTATGAGTTCATCTAAGCAACGAGTAATGGGGGAGAGATTTCATCTACATACCACTTGTAGATCGCGTGCGGAAGCGTTCAAGAGAACGGTGATGGTCGAGTCGTACTCGCCGTGATTCAAATCACCGATGACCAAGTGTTGAACGGACAACACCTCCGCATTCAACACATGTACGGAGCAGATGACGTCTCCTCCTTCTTGATACAGCAAGGGGGAAGGAGAGGTTGAGGAAGAAGGCTCCAGCAGCATCACGACGGCGTGATGATGGTGGAGAGGCAGTACTCCGACAGGGCTTCGCCAAGCACTCAACGGAGGAGCAGATGTGTTGGGGAGGGGAGGGGCTGTGCCTTGGATCAGGTGTTCAGCCCTCCCCTCGCCCCTCTATTTATAGGGGAAGGGGGAAGGGGGCCGGCCCCCTTTAGATGTGATCTAGAGGGGGGGCGGTGGCCAGGGAGGGGGGCTTGCCCCCCAAGCAAGGGGGGCGCCCCCACTAGGGTTCCCCCCAACCCTAGGCGCATGGGCCCAAGGGGGGCGCCCAGCCCTCTAGGGGCTGGTTCCCTGCCCCTTGCGGCCCATGAGGCCCTCCGAGAGGGGTGGCCCCTCCCGGTGGACCCTCGGAACCCCTCCGGTGGCCCCGGTACAATACCAATATGGCTCCGAAACTTTCCGGTGTCCGTATGACAACTTCCCATATATAAATCTTCACCTCCGGACCATTCCGGAACTCCTCGTGACATCCGGGATATCATCTGGGACTCCGATCAACATTAGGTAATCACATACAAGTCTTCCTAATAACCCTAGCGTCACCGATCCTGAAGTGTGTAGACCCTACGGGTTCGGGAGACACGCAAACATGACCGAGACGGCTCTCCGGTCAATAACCAACAGCGGGATCTGGGTACCCATGTTGGCTCCCACATGCTCCTCGATGATGTCATCGGATGAACCACGATGTCGAGGATTCAATCAACCCCGTATGCAATTCCCTTTGTCAATCGGTACGTTACATGCCCGAGACTCGATCGTCGGTATCCCAATACCTCGTTCAGTCTCGTTACCGGCAAGTCACTTTACTTGTTCCGTAATGCATGATCCCGTGACCAAACACTTGGTCACTTTGAGATCATTAGGATGATGCATTACCGAGTGGGCCCAGAGATACCTCTCCGTCATACAGAGTGACAAATCCCAGTCTTGATCCGTGTTAACACAACAGACACTTTCGGAGATACCTATAGTGCACCTTTATAGTCACCCAGTTACATTGTGACGTTTGGTACACCCAAAGCTCTCCTACGGTATCCGGGAGTTACACGATCTCATGGTCTAAGGAAGAGATACTTGACATTGGAAAAGCTCTAGCAAAATGAACTACACGATCTTGTGCTATGCTTAGGAATGGGTCTTGTCCATCACATCATTCTCCTAATGATGTGATCCCGTTGTCAACGAAATCTAATGTCCATAGTCAGGAAACCATGACTATCTGTTGACCAACGAGCTAGTCAACTAGAGGCTTACTAGGGACGTATTGTGGTCTATGTATTCACACACGTATTACGATTTCCGGATAATACAATTATAGCATGAATAAAAGACAATTATCATGAACAAGGAAATATAATAATAATGCTTTTATTATTGCCTCTAGGGCATATTTCCAACACACCGCTCCTCCCCAACCCCGCGCCAGCCGCCCGCTCCGACCCCGCGCCGCCCATCCCCAACCCCGTGTCGGCCACCCCACCCTGACCCCGCGCCGGCCGCCCCGCCCCCACCCCGCACCTCCCCGCAACAACTCCGGCCGGCCCTCTCGAAGGTGAAATTTTGATGTATTTTTTTAGTAATTTTGTAGCTAGATGGTTAGATATGTATTAGATAGTTAGACAGATAGTTAGATAGTTAGATAGATAGCTAGATAGGTAGTAAAAAAATGGTTAGATGAGATGCTATATGTTGCATGTCTTGCAAAAAAATTTGGTTCGATGAGATGAATCAATGATTATGATGAATAGGTGATAATGATGATGATGAATATGTGATGATGATGATGAATATATTGTTAATGTTGTTAGTTTTTTTGCCTACATGATGCAAAAATAAATGAATGCATGTTTAAATGTTTTAAATATGCTTTATGAGTTGTGATGTTCTAATTTTTTGTCGCGATGGAATTTGCAGGCTTTGTGGTGTCGCATTTCATCGGAGTGACCATTTTCCGACGCGTTGGTCTCCCTGAGCATCCCTCTGATGTTCGTCTACTTCCTCTACAGCCGAGGGTGAGATACAAGTCGATCTCCTCCATTTCTTCATATCACCAGATTTCATTCTCAAGTCAACTGGCGTAGCCTAGGCGTCTCCCGTCTGAAAGGGTTGCATCGATAAATATGCATTCAATTGCATATTTATCACCGCAACTCTTTCGGATTGTCCAGCGTTTTCCACGGACAGCCCGGGGATGTGTAGATTGGGTATGTTCTCCATGTTCTACCCCGTTCCGAGATAGGATTTCGGAGGCGCCTCCCCATTGTTCTCCGGTGCACATTCGCTCGGCTATTTGCCGAGACGTGTATCTGGAGAACAACGGGGAGGTGCTGCCAAAATTTTCTCTGGGAACGGGGTAGAATGGAGAACATACTCAATCTACACATCTTTGGGTGGGATTAGCACCCATCTTTACCTATTAGAGATGTAGGTGGATTCAACACGGTAGAAAATTAAAATTTGATGCGAGTAAGTTAAGTGAATCCTTAATTATGTTGTGTGACTTGCAAAAAGTCAGAGGATGGCAGATAATCAGTGGATGTACAATGGCTTTATCCGTCAGAATCGAGTAACATCACAGTGGATTGCGAAAACCGATGTGTATTTGAACGAGTTATTCTGCCGTCCAATGAGAATTATCCCACCATGCCCCTGAGCGAGATGTGCCAGACGTCACCGTAGAAATAAGAAGGACATGACTAAGCACCTTCGCACACACGGATATATGCCAAACTTTGACATGCCGCCGATAAACATAGCCGAGCAGGAGCGTGGTATAGAGGAGGTGATGCTACAACGCATCGATGGATATGAGGACGACGGGGTCATTGTTTCAGAAACGGTAAATGTGACACCTTCAGAGAATGAACCGGAGGAGCCGAAGGCAACTGCAAAGGCCTTCTTGGAGGTCTTGGCCTCATCGAAGAAACCTATTTATGCGGGTGGGAAAATATCTCAGCTAGATGCCATCTCGCAACTGATTGCATTCAAGGCTGAGTACGGCTGTAGCCAGAAATGCTTCGAAGCATTCCTGGGAGTATGGGCTAACAGCCTCCCTGAGGGTCATGACCTGCCGAAAAGCATGTACGATACAAAGAAAATCATGAAGGCAGTCTCTATGGATTATGAGAAAATAGATGTTTGCCCGAAGAATTGCCTTTTGTTTAGGCACGAGTTTGTGGATGACAGGTAGTGTAGGAAGTGCGGTTCGTCTCGGTACATTGAGGTGGTCGGTGAGGATGGTAAGAAAAAGCAGCTAACCATCCCCGTTAATATTCTTCGGTATCTTGATTTTATAAAAAGACTGCAACGCCTTTTCATCATGAAGGAGTCTGTCGAAATGATGAAGTGGCACAAGGAAGGTATAAGGTACAATCCAAAAAAATCATACATCCATTGGAAGGGGAAGCATGGAAGTTGTTCGATGAAGAAAACCCCGAGGAATCAGCCGAGGTTGGGAATGTCAGAATAGCCATATCAGGTGATGGGTTGAATCCATATGGTATGTCGTCCAATCCATACAGTTGCTGGCCCATGTTTGCAATTCCACTCAATCTTCCTCCCGGTGCCCTAATGCAACGCAAGACCATGTTCTTGTCGCTCATCATTCCGGGGCCTGAATACATGGGGAAGCAATTGGGTGTGTTTATGCAGCCGCTGGTGGATGCTTTGCACCATTCTTGGTACTCTTCAACGTTGAAATACGACCGGAATCTGCAGAGAAATTTCTTGATGAAAGTTTGGCTGCACTACTCATGCATGACTTTCCCGGCTATGCTCTATTGTGTGGATAGTGTACAAGTGGGAAGATGCCATGCCCGGTGTTCATGCAGGCTGTTCGAATGATTTGGCTGAGTAAGGGTGGCAAGTATGTAGCGTTTGACCTGCATCGACCGTTCCTCCCTCCAGAAAGGGAAGACAAGAAGAACTTCACGAAAGGTCGGGTTGTTCATGAAGTAACCGAGATTCCAACATTTTTGGGGCCAGATGTTCTTGCTCAGTTAAAAGCTCTCAAGCCTAAAGTCAAAGGCAAAGCCAAAGACAAAGCCAAAGGCTTCGAGGGATATGGTGGGACACACAACAGGACTCACATTACTCCCTTCTTGCAGCTTCCCTATTTCAAGGACCTCAAACTTCCTTACAATAAAGATGTGATGCACACCGAAAAGAATGTGGCAGAGTCCCTTTTCCACACGATCCTCAACATTCCTGCTAAGACGAAGGATAACGTTAAAGCTAGAGCCGATCAACAGAGGATTTGTGAGAGACCACGTCTGAACATGAAGCCTCCCACAGGCGGTCGAAAAAACTGGTTCAAGCTAGATGCTGACTTTCTCCTTAAACCGCCAGAACAAAAGGAAGTACTTATCTGGCCGAAACACATTTTTAAGTTCACCAATGGTTATGCATCGAATATAAGTAAGGGAGTCAATCTTTCAATGGGCAAAGTGATCGGCCTGAAGAGTCCTGACTACCATGTATGGATTGAGCGGATAATGCCGGTGATGGTTCGAGGCTATGTCCCCGAGCATGTCTAGCGAGTGCTTGCCGAGATAAGCCATTTCTTCCGCACGCTCTGTGCTAAAGAAGTAAGTAAAGACGTGATTGAAAAATTGCATAAGAAGGCACCGGAGTTGATAGTCAAGCTAGAGAAGATCTTTCTGCTAGGCTTCTTTACTCCGATGACACATCTCTGTCTGCACCTAACAAACGAGGTATTGTTGGGGGGGGGGGCTGTGCAGAATCACTGGCAGTACGGCCCTGAGAGATAGAACAAGCATCTCCAATAGAAATGTGGAAACAAAGCTAAGATTGAAGCTTCCATAACTGAGGCAGTGATCCTAGAGGAGGTGTCAGACCTCAGGACATCATATTATCCAGACCATGTTCCCTATCTGCATAACAAGGTGCCTCGATACAATATAGAAGAGCCCAAGTATCAACCTAGGCTCCATCTATTCAATCCACAAGGTGGGAGGGCTGAGGCCTCGAAATCTTATAACATGTCATGACAAGAGTGTGAGGACCTCATGTTCTATATCTTGCACAACATCAAGGAAGTTGAGGAAGTGTGGATGAGGTAATACCACTACACCATTCCTTTATGTCTTCCACATCATCATGTTCTATGTTCACTTAGTCCTGGTCTAACACCGCTTTCTTTTTTAGTGATTTCGTTCAAGAGGAATGGACGGGAATGAATCCTCCTACTGAGGCGGAGGCACTTACTCTTCTCCATCATGGAAACCCTGGATGTAAAAAATTTGTATCTTGGTTCATGGAGAAAGTAATTTTCCACACTCCCCTATTAAATACCTAGTTCAACATTTATTAGTTAACCGAACTAATGCCCGCAACAATATCAATTATACTTGTAGGGAAAAGATCCGAACATATCTATGGATGATGAATTGAGATGGGTTTCCATGGGTGTTGACCCTGCCGTCATGACATGTAAAAAGTATGATGTGAATGGGTATCGCTTCCATACAGAGGAGCACCAGAACAGCCGGCCCGATCCCAAAACTATAAATACCGGAGTGTACACCTCCGGTCAAAATTCAGTAGACTAATACGGAAGGGTACAAAATATATACGACATTAAATTCCGCCAGGGGCGCGAGACCCTAAGTCTGGCTGTGTTCAAATACCGATGGTTTGATCTGCAGGAGGGGGTAAAACATACGCTTTCCATTGGTTTGGTCGAAGTTAAACCATAAACCATCTATGCCGGAGCCGATCTCTTCATTGTGGCAACCCAAGCTACACAAGTATATTATCTTCCTTACCCATGCCAGAAAGAGTACCTAAAGGGTTGGGAAGTTGTGTCCAAGATGTCGCCACATGGTAAGCTACCGGACCCGAATGAAGACGATTACTACAACATTAACACCATGACACACGAGGGAGTGTTCTATCAAGAGCAAACTGATGATGATGATGCGGTTAGAAACGATGACGCTAGACCATTGGGTGATGATGTGGATCCAAACGACGATGATGCACAGAATGATGGTGAGACCATTGTCAATGAAAATGACATACTTATGCTAGAAAAGTTAAACAAAGACGCTGACAATGAGGAAGAGCCTCCACCTCAGTGAGACAACGAAGATGATATGATTGATAGTGATGATGAGACCGACTGAGAAAGAGGTTAAAAGAATGATGATTCGTATGAGTTCTAGAACATGTACGTTCCAAGTCTTTTTTTTTGCATATTCATTTTTATTAATATGTTTATTATTCCTTATTATTACGCCTTTTCCTTCGTTTCATTAATTCACAAATTGCTTAATCTTTTTTCAATGCAGGTTAGTGGAACATGGGCAAGGGGAAGGCCGATGGCGTGGGTTTCCTATGCAAGGTCGTCGGCCTGCCTAGTCGGAATGGTCGAGCACGTAATCCTCCCCCCCCCCCGGCTACTTGACGATGACTCCTCACAGGGAGGTCGAGGGAGAGGTGCCCCTAGAGGAGGAGGGGGTGGGGAGAGAGCCCCTAGAGGGCGAGGTGGTGGGGGGAGATCCACTATACGGGGTCGCGGCCAGAAAGAGCGCACCCTCACTGACTTAGGGGTGTTTTCTTTGAGGCCCTCCTCTAGTGAGGTACCCTCCTCTTTGAGGTACCCTTTGGCGAGGAGGAGGAGGAGGAGGACGAGGAGGAGGAGGAGGAGGTGGAGGAGGAGGCAGGCTAGGAGGAGGAGGTTGGGGAGGTGGAGGCAGGAGAGGAGGAGGGTGGTGGCGGGGATGATTGTGGTGATGGGGATGATGGTGGTGGCGGGGAGGGGGTTGGCAACAAGGGTTGGCTGCGAGGTAACGCAAAGCTACCAAAGCAGATTCCTGCTACTGAGGAGCTGAGGTGGCTCATTGAGCCCACGGGGAAAGAACAAGTGGCACTTTATAACAATTTCATTATTTTGCTCGTCACATGTTCATTCCGGTTGTTATTTATTTTGCTTGTCACATGCTAATTGTTCATTCTTTTGCAGCAACTGGATATATTCTAAAGGGGTCTGTATTCCCAACGGCCTCATCACCGTCTTGCTGAAGGTACACTGGCCAGGGTTGTACTACCCGGATCCAGTCAGGCACCCGGACCATCGGGTTTTGGCCACGAGCTGCGACCACTGGGAAGCGGCCCTCTACACAGACCATGGGACCCATACCAATGTCGTGATCACTAGTTTCTGGGTGAGTTCTCTTCAGAAGCACAAGTCCATTATAGTTTCATGAATGATTTAACTCATGGCTTCTTCCATTATTGTTTCATGCATGATTGTAGAAATTCTATCAAGTTCTTCCGGAGCACAGGGCCAGAGCCGACTAGATTGTACTGCGCCAATGCAACAAGAAGGCCCGCCAGATGCAGCACGAGGTGCGCTATGTGGCCATCTTGACATACTATCACGACGCTCTTGGTGTGAATATGACCAAGGAAGAAGCACGGAGGATGGACATTAGCTTGGAGAGGCCCGAGTACTTGGCGGTAAGTATAAAAGATTTTTCAATCTGATGTTTGTCGTAACTTTCACCGTTCCGTGTTGACATGCCATCATGCTTTCATTATGTAGGTGTGTCCAAATTGGTGTTATGGAAAAGACGAGTCCTGGGCGGCATTGGTGGATCTTTGTTCTGATGAGACTGGAGCCTGGACGGCTACGAGAATCAAAGACAAGGCTAACCAAGGAAGGAGGGGTACATGCTCAAGGAAACCGAAAACACTTTCTCCACAAGACGCTTAATGTATGACTAACCCCATTAAACATTCTTATTCTTCTATTTACCGTCACTTTTTTATGTATGACTAACCTCTGTTTGGTGGTGCAGGAGGACAAACTAAAGCGGCCTCTCTCGCACATGGAGGCGTGGGAGATCGCCCATACGGGAAGGACTCCAAGCCTGGCAAGCCCAAGTACTACGGCAAGAAGACCGCACAGAGGAAGAAGGCCTACTCCGATGGGTATCTGAGGCTACATCCTGACACACCTGACCCCATTGCGGCGGATCTGGATGATAGGGTGGTGGTGGGCATGGGGCCCAAGGAGCACGGTCGGGCGGCGGTTCTCGATGCTGTGATCAATCCTACTATCTCCTACACACAGCTCCATCGGATCGACCCGAGTCTGAGCCATCGCACGAGCACACCAATGACCAGTGTACTGTCATAGTCCCTCTTTCAAGAGCGACAATTCGTATGTATTTTCCCTCTTATCTTCATTGCTCACTTTATTTTCCGCCACTACAAGAAAAATGAGATACTGTGACGAAAATCCTCGTGACAGGGGTGGACAGCGTCACACAAATACCTGATGTGTGACGTTTTATAAGTGAAGTCACCGATCCTCATTAATCGTTGACGGTTAACATCACAAAATCGCCTCCACGGTTGAGTGCCACATGTCTGCCAATTTCTATGACGATTTGGTAATTTTGATGACGAAGCTATTAGAGTCATCGTATATTAAGAATGTGCGATGCTCATCTTTTATCATGTAACATCTAGCAACGGGACCCACCACAACTGCTTCACAACTTATTGAATGGTAGGACCCACATGTCAATGTTGATAGTGGGACCCGCCATTATTTCTTCACAGGCTATCGAGTGATGTAATTATTTTGAAATATCAAATATAAATAGCCAGTGGCAGAAAAAGGATATTATGGGCATTCGTGAAGTGATGCATATGGCGTTGTAGTTGCTTGGTTCTATCTCAAAACTAAAAAGGGTAGGTAGTGGCCGGCAAAAAGAGATGTGTATCGTGGATAATTAGAGGAACAATAGGTCCAGTTTTAGGACAATTGATTAGTGTGTTGGGTAGAGTGATCAAACGACCTCATGTCTATTTGCATATGCCACTGCCAACAAGATCTCGTGATCAAAGACGAGTTTTATACATCTATAAAAGGGTTTTATACATCCTACACTAATAGGAAAAGGGCTATAGATAGGATTGATACTAATGGCGCACCAGGTAAGCAGTGCGCCACTACTATATACTAATGGCGCACCTGTTGTTGATGCGCCATTAGTGTGGAAGACACTAATGGCGCACCGTACACTCGGTGCACCACTAGTATTAAATGTTTTTTTTTCATTTTTTTTCATACATACTAATGGCGCATCGGGTCGATGTGCGCCATTACTAGTTCTAACTAGTAATGGCGCACCTGGCAGCCAGTGCGCCATTAGTATATATATATTTGTTACTTTTTTGCAAAACTACTAATGGCGCACCGTTTCAGAGTGCGCCATTACAAGTTTAAACTACTAATGGCGCACTTTTCCAGAGTGCAGCATTAGTATATTAATTTTTTTTACTTTTCTGCAAAACTACTAATGGCGCACCATTTGCAGGTGCGCTATTAGTAACCAGGGTTACTAATGGCACATTTGCTGGTGGTGCGCCATTAGTAACCTGGGACCCCAACAAGATATTTTGGACAGCCACATACCTACCCACTCACTTTCCCCACTTCATTCCCTCCACCTCCTTCTCCAAGCTTTCGGCTGCCTCCTCCTCCTCACCTCATTTCCACCATAGATTCATCAAAATTAAGTGGTGAAATTACCTTTTTTTGATAGTTAAGTAAGGGGAAAGCTATCTTCATGATGTAGATCTACTTTTTTTTCTCCCTAGCTCGCTCCAACAACGTGCACATGCACTTTTTGTGGCCTAGCTAGATCTATGTATGTTTGTGGTGTTGCATGTGTTTGTGGTATTGCATATATGTTTGTGTTTGCAGGTACCGATATTTGAAATGCGATAGTTGCCAATATTTTGCCGGAATGTTGATTCATTTCCGTTTCGGCGAGAATTTTGGCACTATGCATTCTTTTTGGTCCTATTTTTAGGGAAGGTCATGCCAAATTTTTTCTTGGTTCTAAAATATCGTTTTGCTATACCCCGCAGGCAACCATGGTCCGCACGATGACCGAAGGCATCGTGAATATGTTTTTGAGCTCCGCGAAGGCCTAGATGCTTCAAAAGAACGAGACGGAGATAAGATGTCCGTGTCGAAGATGCAAGCTAAAGAGCCTTATTGCGGACCCGGATTCTGGGCAGGTGCGGGACCACCTGCTCTTGCGTGGTTTCATGGATGGCTATCGGTGGCAAGGTGATGAAGATGACTATGAATTCGTCCATGGGGGCCGAGCAAGAAATGAGGAAGGGCAACAAGACAAGTACCACCGCGGCGAGGGCGGGCGAGAAGACGAAGAATCTCCAGGACATGATCACGGCGGTGATGCTGTACACAGTCATCATGTAGAAGATGTCGTAAATGATGATGAGGAAGATCAAGACGAAGGGCATGATCATGAAGATGAAAATGCCAGAGCAGATGACGATGGAGGTTGGATGCAGGACCCTCATATTCAAGAGATGCTTCTCAAGCAGACGGATAACGCAAGAGCTGCCGCCCGAGAGAAAGCCAAGCTGGATCAACTGGAGATAGACACGGTTACTCCATTGTATGAAGGATGCAGGCCCGAGGATTCCCGCCTGAAAGTAATGCTCATGGCTCTGGAGATGAAGGTAAAACACAAAATGACCAACGCATGCTTCAATGAGAACATGTCATTCTGGCACGAACGTCTTCCCAAGGGGAACAAGTTCCCGACCAGTTTCGAGGAGGCAAAGAAAATCGTGTGTCCTCTGGATTTACCGCACGTGAAATACCATGTGTGCATGAACAATTGCATCATTTATCGGGACGAGCACGTGGAGTCTACCATATGTCCGGTGTGCGGCGTCTCTTGATACAAGAAGAGGAAGAAAGCTCCTCGAAAATCGGTGTGGTACTTTCCGATCACTCCTCGTCTGCAGCGGTATTTCGCGGACCCTAAGGTAGCAAAGCTCCTGCGTTGGCACGCGGATAGGGAGGAGAAGAAGCGGGAAGATGACAGAAATGATCCGAGGATAAATAAAAAAGACAAGATGCTGAGTCACCCTAAGGATGCGGGCCAGTGGCAAGCGATGAACTTCGAATACCCAGAATTTGGGAAGGATCCAAGGAACATCGTGCTGGGAGCGAGCACCAATGGAGTCAATCCGTTTGGCATCCAGAGAAGCACACATAGCACCTGGCCTGTGTTTGTGCGGATGTACAACCTTCCCCCTGGTTGTGCATGAAGAGGAAGTACATTCACAAGAGTATGCTAACTGAAGGGCCGAAACAACCAGGGAACGACATCAATCTGTATCTAGGGCTGCTGAAGGAGGAGCTAGACACGCTGTGGAAAACACCAGCCAATACGTGGGACGCTACAGAGAAAGAATATTTCCCTATGAGAGCCGCACTTCTCTCAACGGTGCATGACTATCTCGGTTATAGATATCTCGCGGGGCAGGTAGTCCACGGATTTTTTGGATGCGTAAGGTGCATGGATGACACAACGTATCGCCAGCTAGATAGAGATCCCGGGTCTTCGAAAACCGTGTTCATGGGACATCGAAGGTGGCTTCGCGACGATGACCCGTGGAGGAAACGCAAGGATCTGTTCGATGGTGAAACCGAACCCCGAAAACGCCCGTGTACGTGAGCGGCGAGGAAATAGACGAGCTGTTGAGAAATTGGAAAGACTGCCCACTACCGGGAAAGAAGCAAAAGGCGCCAGAGCCGGGAAAGAAGCGAAAGGCGCCAGAGCCGCTGCTGAAGGTATGAAAAACGAGGTATGTTTTCTGGGACTTGCCATACTGGAAGATCCACCGTGTGCCTCACAGCCTTGATGTCATGCATATCACGAAGAACGTGTGCGAGAGTCTGCTTGGTACCCTACTCAACATGCCAGAGAGGACCAAAGATGGGCTGAAAGCAAGGGCAGACTTGAAATCAATGGGCATCAGGCAGGAGCTTCACGCTAATGATGATGATGATGAGGCGAAGCAGGACACAGTAAGTCATGCAAAGGCAAAAAGGCCAAGAAGACCGGAAATGACTACCCTCCCGCATGCTTCACTCTAAGTCAGGAGGAGATGGAGCAGTTTTTCACCTGCCTCCTAGGAGTAAAACTTCCTTACGGTTACGCAGGGAAGATAAGCAGATACCTAGACCCAGCGAAGCAGAAGTTCAGCGGGATGAAGTCTCACGACTGTCACGTGCTGATGACGCAGATACTTCCAGTTGCAATCCGTGGGATCATCGACGCGCACGTCCGTGAAATGCTATTTGGCCTATGCAACTTTTTTGACGTCATCTCTCGGAAGTCCATCGGCGTGAGGCAACTTAGAAGGCTACAGGAAGAGAACATGGTGATACTATGCGAGCTTGAGATGTACTTCCCGCCCGCATTCTTCGACGTTATGGTGCATCTGCTGGTCCATATCGTGGAGGATATCATCCAACTCGGGCCGATGTTCCTGCACAGCATGATGCCGTTCGAAAGGATGAATGGTGTCATCAAAGGATACGTTCGAAACATGTCATGTCCAGAGGGAAGTATAGCCAGGGGCTTTCTGACCGAAGAGTACATCTCCTACTGCACGAATTATCTTGGCATCGAGAACCCCGTTAGTCTGCCCGTCAACAGGCACCTCGGCAGGCTCGCTGGATGGGGTCACCGTGAGGGTCACCGCGAAATGCATGTTGACTTCGAGGGTCGACTCGCCAACTTTGAAAGAGCAAACCTAGTCGCGCTACAACACATAGACGTGGTCGATCCTTGGGTGGTAGAGCACAAAACCTTTATTGAGAAGACGTACAATGACCGAGGCCAACAGAGGACGGACAGAGATATAATCAAAGAGCACAACTCATGTTTCACGTGTTGGTTCAAGCAGAAGCTTCTGTCGTACCCTTTACATGAGGATTCTTCCGCGGAAGAACAACTCATATTCGCCTTGTCACAGGGCGCCGAGCACAACCTGATGACCTATGAGGCGTATGATATCAACAGCTACACATTCTACACCGAGAACAAGCACATGGAGAGCGATGGTTATCAGAACTCCGGGGTAACGATGGAATCCTACACCGGCAACGACAAGGACAGATACTACAGAAGGACCGAGGAGATCTGGGAGCTGAGCTACGCTGGAGAGAAGGTCCCGATGTTCCGTGTCAGATGGGCCAAGAGAGTCCTAAAAGAAGACCGGTATTTCACCACCATGGTTATACCAAGCCAAATCCAAGACCGCGGGCGCAAACGTCACCGCGAAAAGTGAGCCATGGGTACTGGCTTCCCAAGTGGACCAATGCTTCTTCATTACCGACCCGTCAAAGCCCAGTCGTGTTGTCGTGAGGAGAGGCAAAAGGAAAATCATCGGAATGGATGGAGTAGCCAATGAGCAAGACTTCGACAAGTACGGCGACCCGAAGATCGAACATGACGACGACGATGAAGTAGCAGCACACACCACAAGAAGAAGTAGGACCACCCTACCTAAAGGACGTCCGTTCCACAGAAGAACTCCATTTGCGAAAAAGAAGGGCAAGAAGATTGTCAACAGATAGCTAGCTAAGATCGATTGTATTTGAATCGTAGTCTTCATTTCTCGATTGTATTTCATGGGCACTTTTTGATATCATGAATATTTTTAAATTTCATGGGCACTTTTTGAATTCATGAGGACACTTGATCTCGATCCCCCTCCATCTCGATCTCGATTCCCCCTCCGTCTCGATCTTGATCCCACTCCATCTCGATCCCACCCGCACCCTCCCCCGCTAGCTCCACCGCCACCGACGACCCACCGCAATCCTCCCCTGCTAGCTCCACCGCCGCCGATGACCCACCGCAACCCTCCCCCGCTCCACCGCC
>NC_041383.1:814324655-814325308 GCF_002162155.2 Triticum dicoccoides | reverse complement strand
CGCCAACGGGCACCCCCCGCACCCTCCCCCGCTCCACCGCCGCCGCCGATGATATTTTCAAGTAACAAATTTGAACATATTTTTTAAAATATTATTACTATTTTTATAAAAAAATATTACTATTATGATTTAAACAAGTTTGAACATATTTAAACACAAATAAATATAAAAAACAGCATTTAAAATGCATAAAAAAATATTGGGGAGCCTGGCAATCAAACCCAAGACCTCCTAGTGTGTGTGCTGCGTGCTAACCAGTCGGGCTAGTGGGTGGGTTCTATTGTAGATAGGGTTAGGTTGTAGAAAGGGCTAGTGGGCTAGATTAAAAGAAAATTCTAATGACGCACCGAGCGCTGGTGCACCATTCAAATAGTCGTACTTATGGCGCACGAGAGGGTGGTGCGCCATTAGAAAGCTTCCCCCTCACACTAAATCCCCAATCTCTCTAATCTCTCCCCTACCTCATCGATCTCACCCGCTGCCCCCCGTGTTCACCGTCCCCCTCGTCGCCCCCTCGCCTCTTCGCCGTCCCCGAGCTGAGCGCCGCCTCCCTCGCCGCCTCCCTCGCCGTCCCCGAGCCGAGCACCGCCTCCCTCGCCGTCCCCGAGCCGAGTGCCCTCGACGTCCTCCCGCCCAAGCGCCCCCTCCCCCCG
>NC_041383.1:814302506-814324151 GCF_002162155.2 Triticum dicoccoides | reverse complement strand
GCCCAGCAACGCTGCCGCCCGGAGCTACTTCGGCGACCAGTCCATTGGCAGGTAGCCACCACTCCCCCCTCCCTCTTCCCTCATCCCCCCTCCCTGCTTCCTCTTGCATCCTCTGTTCAATTATTTTTCCTGATTTTTTTAGTGGATGAGTACTTGATGTAGATTCGATACTGTGGGAATATAATGATAGTTATTTCTTACTTGCTGCGTGATTTTAAGTTTTCCGAGGGAACAGTTTAATCAGTGTGCAGGGCTCAGACTTAATATTTTGCTATGATGATTGCAGCCAATATTAGTAAGTAACTATTGCGTTGTGAGGTTTCTGGATTAACTAACAGGTTTAAGTTTAGAGCCAAACAGTAGAGGTCAATAATCATAATTATTTTATTCCAAACTGCAACCAAGCTAAGGTAGTATCTTAGCAAGCATTTGATGCCTTTGATTATTGAAAGGAATCAAACTGTCATTTTTGCCCATTTCCGTGGTTATTGGAGTAGCATCCTCTGCTTTCTCTTACCAGCAGAGCATGACTGTTACTGCATGTTTCTCAAGATATACATGCTGAAGTTTCTGTAACAATCAAGGAGAACATCTGGAAACAAAATATGATTTAAGATACACAACAAGTAGCAGGTAACATCACAAATTAGGATTTTTCTAATAGCTAGTATGCTGAAGCAGGTTGCAGGGGCCAGATTTCTAGTGCCACAAAGTTAAAGTAAATGCCATTTTTAGTTCTGATGATGGGTGGCAGGAAGCTGCACTTTGAGATTCAGGGCTATACATTTGAGAGTAAATTAGGATTATTTTGGACAATGAGCAGAGCTTAGGTAAGGAAATGTTCTTTATTAGTTAAGTATATGTGCTGGTGCTCATGTTGCTGCTGGTGCTTTGGGTGATTCGACGGGCTGAAGCTATATTAGTTAAGTATATAGAGCACCACCCAAGATGTATGTACATACCCAGCTATCATCAGTAACTTAAACAAAACAGTTGGATGTTCTTGGAGTTTCTTTGTTGAATCTCAAACTGCAACAAACAAATCGGGGCAAATTCCTTTTTTTTTACAAAAGATCGATCGGTCGAAGTTTTGGTTGCCGCTCTATCTAGTGTGAACAGTTTACGGCATGCTTCAGACTTACTTTGATGGTTGCAATATAACTTTTGATCCATCTTTGGTACTAATATCAATGAGGTATACAGGTGGTGAGTACAGGAGCTAAGAGTCTCAGGATCAGATCAATTTGCCTATGTTGCTTCCAAGGAGTTCTTCTCTGTCTGGTCCAATTCTGAAGAAATAAAAAGTGAATAGTTTGTTTGTTCCCTGTGTGGTCACTCTATTTTTTGAGTACTGACATTAGTTATGTTTGTTAGCAGCAAGATATTTAAATGAAGCTTGTTCTTTTTCAATTGTTCAACTGATGCCATGAAACTGAATATAGTAGTTGAGAACCCTGTTTTTCTTCCTGATCGTGAAAATTTGAAGTCCTGTTTGTGTTTTGGTTTTGTTGGTTGACAATTATGTTTAGTTTTTCATTTCATGGGTGCTGTAAAATGTGCAGGTGGTGAGTTGAGGCTCAGCATACAGCTTTTTTGGACTAACCAAGTGGACGAGGTATATTGCTTGCCCAAGCTAAGTGACACGTACGCGCCAAGTTTTCAGTTATATAATTACCTGTTAGTGCTTAGCTAAACTGCATTATACGGCCATAGCAGATGGATGGTACTAGGTGTTGTTTTGTTTCCTGCCAATGTATTCAGAGAGCAGATGTGCCACTGCAGATTTCTTTTCTTGAAGGCAGCTCACATAAGTTCAGCTACAAGTGAACAACTTGCTCCTATTAGATCTGAAATGGAAGCTCACATAAGTTGAGCTGATTTTTGTCCATATGAAAGCAGAGGACCATATGGTTTGTGGCCTTTTCATCCATATGAAAGTAGAGGCACATTGTGGTGCTAGTTTGCCGGGTTTTGTCTCCGACCATCGTGTCGTGATGAATTTGCAGGTACCCCGAGAGGCCCTTGAGTTTGCCGGAATGTTGATTAACTTCCGTTCTGGCAAATTCAGGTACTCCATATGTCCTATTTTCAGCAAAGGTCATGCTGAAATTTTCCGTGAATTTTAGCATGACTTTGCTAAAAATAGGACATATGGGGTACTTGCGAGTAATGCATGGGCCGGGGTATCTTAGTACTTAATTAAGTAGGATCAACTGCCCCTTTATTCTTGCTGCATTAAACCATAGGTGGCAATAGAGCCAAGTGATTAGGCCCAACTTAGAATTCTCCATAGCATCGATAAACCCTAGATGATAAACCCAACATAGGTGGCAATAGAGCCAAGTGATTAGTGCCAACTGATTAGGCCCAACCTAGGGTGCCTCGGCATCGATAAACCCTAAATGATGAAAACTTAACTTGGCTGCCCCAGATGCCTCGGTGTCGATGAGAACCTAAATCATGTATGCTTAGGCTTTTAGGGTGCCTCGGTGTTGACAAACCCTAAATGATGAAAGCTTAGGCTTTTAGGGTGCCTCGGTGTCGACAAACCTTAAATGATGAGACCATGATCTTGTTCCTTGACAATAACCAACTTTTTGACCAAACTTTTTTCCTATTTAGAGCGAAACATGGCCCACAACAATGAGGCCGGTGGTTCGGGCGGCAAGCAATTCTGGGAGCTGTCCCAGGAGATGGAGGAACAACCTCACCGCTATGAGGACGCCGCGGAAGACACCGATCCTGATTACACAACCCCTAGTGGCGTCGGGGATGACACCACTGATGGTGCCGCCAAGGATGCCACCACTGATGATGGCGGCGCACACACAGATGGCAGCCAACCGAAGAAGCAAAGGAAGGACTGGCGCCCAAATGCGCTCCGCACCCTCAAGGAGGAATTCACTCAAGTGGACTCCGATGAGAATCCAACGGAGCCCAAACATATAGTCAAGGGGTACTCGGTTCAGCTCGTGTGCATTCTCCAGAGCACCGTCTCGATCAACACCGAGAACCTTAGGCATAATGACCGAGGGAATTTGCGTAACCTCCTCTTCACGAAGCTGTACGAACGATACAAGTTCCCCGCCGAATTTGAAAACACACGCCTCTCAGGGAATAAAGTGAACAGTGCCGCCCTCATGAAGATGAGCACGGCCCTGTCTACTTGGAGAAGCGCTGTGAAGAGAATGATTGATAAAGGTGATAGTGATTAGAAGATCAAGGCGAAATATCCTTTGATGAGCGAAGATGACTACAAGGAGTTCAAGATCAAGTGCGAGAGCAGTGCAACCTCCGAATCAAGTCAGTGGGGGAAAGAAATGCGGGAGTTGAACTTAGGGGAACACAAACTCGGTCCCGGCGGTTACAGAGTGGCGGAGCCTATATGGGACAAGGAGGACGCGGAGCGTGCCGAGCAAGGCCTACCGCCCCGCTTCGAGAAATACAGCGGTAACAAGCAGACCAGGAACTATGTCAGGGCCCGGTACAAGGAGGACCCGATAACAAAGGAGCTTACCACGGATCCGAAGACCGGGGCGCTTGAGCTTGTTCTGGTAAGGAATACACCCCCGCGTAATTAGCTCCATATGGTTGCACTCTAATTAATCCCCAATATTTCTAAATGGTTTACGTTCCTTTCGCAGGACACTGAAAGCAGTAGTGCGGGGTCATCTCAGAGCTCCCCTTTCGACACCCCTTTAAATAGGGCGTTGAACGTAATGAAAAACAAGGATAAGCTCACTAAGCCGACGTCAGCTGGTCGTGTGGCCGGCAAAGGCTTGTCCACAAAATGGGGGTCATACTATACCGCTGGTGTGCGGAAGGAGAAAAAGACCAGCTCGGAAAGCCAGACGCGCGAGGTTGAAGAACTCAAGGCACAAGTGGCGCGGATTCCGGAGCTTGTCCAAGAGCAAGTGGAACAACAACTGGGAACAAAGCACAACGCCATGGTGCCTACGTTGATACATGGGCTGACGACGTGGATTGTGGGTGGCCAACAGGGGCCTCCCCTGGTTCCCAGCTTCACGGCCAGCAACTCGCACAGCGCGCAGGCGGCGCCATTGGTGTCTCCGGCGGCGGCGCCATTGGTGTCTCCGGCGGAGGTGGTATTCGTGTCTCCGGCGCCGGCACGGGCATTGGAGCTTAATGCACCCAGGTGTACGCCGGCCGGCACCTCGCCAGCAAGCACCCCCTTCGTCAGTTGCACGCCCGCCGTTGGCGGTGCCTCGACATTAGCCGAGCTCGACGGCATCACGGTAACTAAGCCTCTCGGCCGATGACTTCATCTCCTTGACTTTGACTCGGCATCCCTGACGCCCTGTACATGTTTTCGCAGGGCGCCGCCGACGTTCCTTGCACTCTTTTGCACTTCGTGGGCGCCGAGTTGGTCGATGTCGCCAAGGGAAGAATCGTTCAACCAGGCAACCGCATATTCCACGGTTATCCGATGGCACCCACAATGTATAGGGTTGAAGTGGTTCGGGTGCTGCCAGGCTGCGACGAGCTGTTACCTCCGATTCGACCCGCTGGGGCCGATGAAGAAGACGAGATGACCCTCAGCGCCTGCGTAAACTAGCCCCTGCTTTGGCCGAAGAGCCAAATTCGTTTGGGGGCGGGGGACACCACCCCACAGACAAGACCACCAGTCGTGCCGGTGCCAAGCCATGGCAAGAACGCCGCAACGCTACTGGACCTGCCGAACATCCCTATAGCACAGGATCCGGACATCCCTATGGCACAGGATCCGGACGGCGACGACAACGACGATGGTACATTTACCAAAGTTGATAAGTACTTTGCCGAACATGGTTACACTGACGAGTTCTGCGGGCCTGTTTCTCAAGAACCCAACCAAGACGACCGTGATCTAGCTGGTACGGCAGAGAAATCCAATTGCAACAGGCGTCATCTGGCGTTCAGTTCTCAGGACACGCCTCCAGGTCCCGCCTTCACCGAGCCTCAGATAGCTGAGGTGCGGAATATTATCAGCCCCAACACGCTCAAGAAGGCAGTCTGTGAGGAGAACTCGGTCCCATTACAGGAGATCAAGAAGAAGGGACGGAAGCGAAAGACTAACAAGGGCGCCGGTGCCAGCCTGCCGGCACCGAGTTCGATCCATGCTCAGGACCGGCCACCTTCACCTAAGGATATCTCGAGGAGGGGGCATGTGGCGGGTAGGGCGATGCTACCGCCAAATATGCTGAATGCTGCAACCGGTGCTATGCGGAGTCTGCACGACAGTGTTCTTTCTTTGGAGAAGCGGCGTCTCAGAGAGAATGATGTGGCATACCCGGTTTTCATGGGCAAGGTGCCAGAGGGCAGGGGCTTTGTGGATGGCGACATCGGGGGTACGATCGTCCTGCGGTTTGATGACATCTTTGCTATGTTTAACCTTCATCCGCTGCACTACACCTTCGTTCGGCTGTTTTCGCTGAGTATGGAGATGCGGATCATTAGAGACAAGACCCCGGACATCGTGATAGTCGACCCCTTCTACATGCGTGCCAAGCACTTGAGCAGCGCTAGGGACCGCCAAGTTGCGAGTTCACACCTCGAAGGCGTCGTCCTGGCAAACCCAGATATGGATAACTTCCTTGTGGCTTACTTTCCCGAGTAAGTCATCCCTTAACCGCCCCGTAACATATGATTTCTTAGATTTCGATCGTTCTTTTTTTTCTAACATTCCGTGTTCTGTGCAGTGACAAACATTGCACACTCATCCTCTTAAGCCCGAAATATTCCATGGCCACGTATTTCGACCCGAACCGTAACACCAAGATAGACTACACAAATGTCAAAAATTTCTTGATGATGTTCTCCCCGGCTACGCCAAATCTGGAGGCACCTTCACCAGGGCAGTTCGTAAGTACGGCAAGCACACCTTCTCACACAATACGAATTTCTGCTGCGTCAAGCAGCCGCCTGGCGGTCAGAAGGATGCCTACTACGGCCTCCATCACATGCGGGCGATCGTAAGGGACCATCATCAACTTCTGCTACCAGATAGTTTCAAAGATTGGGCCGCGAGGTTGTCGGAACCTAGGACGCGGACCTCAGACAAGAATTCTTTCGCATCTAGTCGGAGTTTGCGGACATCATCCATCAAGATGTCCTTCATACCTCGGGGCAGTTCTACCTCAGATATCAATCGTCCAACAATGAGATAGATGGAACGCTACAAATGCAGGGTGACAACGACCGCGATTTCATGACCATCACGACTGACGACGGCTTCATCCACGCTCCTGTCTGATGACTCGAGTCGAAAGTAGTGATGTGTAGTTCTAAAACATTGATTGGCTCATGTTGTAATTAAACTTTAATGAATTCCTATTTCTCTTTGGTTTGGACAGTCATTCAACTTAGATGTAAACGATGCTATTTATTACTAGGATCATGAATCGTGCTATTAATGTCTTGCTTTTCTCTTCCGATCCTTTTGTTGCATACTTACATATTGCTTATGTATTGTCTGTTGTCTATTGTTTGGCTTGTGCATAGAGATGTCGTCGTATGTCGTGTACAAGGGTAAGGTTCCCGGAGTCTACGACGACTGGGAGGAGTGTCGGAGACAGGTTCGCCGTTTCAGCGGTAATAGTTACAAAGGGTACACCACTAGGGCGGAGGCCGAATCTAGATACGCCAGCTATCTAGCGGGAGAGAGGAGTGAGCGTTGGAGGAACCGGATGAAGACCAGTTTGATCGTGATGATGCTCATCGTGATGACCGCAGCTCTCTTTTATGTAATGGTAGTTTAGATGATCGATATCGACTTGTAATGTGAAGACAAACTCGATACTCGCGGTCTTGAGACTTGTAATGTTTTATCTTTGTTCAGTCTTTTGAATTCGGAGACTAATATGATGAATTGTATTCGGAGACTAATCTTCTATTGTATTCGATGAATCTGCTGTTGCTGTGTGCTGCTGTCTATATTCTGTTCAATAATATATTTTGTAACCTGTGCAAAAATCAGAAAAGTAAAAAAAAACAAATATTAATACTAATGGCGCATCAAGGCAGAGTGCGCCATTAGTATGACAAAGCACATGGTTACATATGGCCCCCCGGGAGGCATACTAATGGCGCACTGCTTGGTGCGCCATTAGTATGGCAGATACTAATGCTACTAATGGCGCACCACTGGTGCGCCATTAGTAGGCAAAACCGGTGCGCCATTAGTAGGCCTTTTCCTAGTAGTGTTAGATTAAAAGTGCTAAAACAAATCTTCACTCATTTGATTTTTTTTCAAATCACATAGTTTTTTTTTGAGGAAACAAATCAAATAGTTGAGACCCCCGGCGTACAACCTTCCACATATTTATTTACAGTTTTCCAAAAAAAACTACATGAAAATGCCACATCATAGTGTGTATGTAAGATTTACAATTTTGTTATAATCATTTGCTATTTATTTCGAATTAAAGTGGAGATTAAATTCTGAAAATAAACCATCTCCCTAAAGAAAAAACTCTCTCCCTCCTCCCACATATTATTTTCCCTCAACTTCCCTAAATTTTCCTGCATCCACCTTGTGTCCCCACCCGTCAAAGACCAAGCCAATTTTCCTCACTTCTATTTCACCCGCGAAGAGCCACCGCCTACCCCGCATTTTCTGCTCCCCCGATTTAACCGGCTCTCTTCTCCCCACGACTACAGCCCCGATTACAGCGATCAGCGATGGTGGATCGGGGGAGGCCTCCCCACCGGCTGAGCTCCTATCCACGCCAACATCCTACCCTGCGAGAAGCCGGCCCTCTTCTCCCCCCAATTGCAGCGACCAGCTATGGAAGTTTGGAGGAGGCCGCCCCACCGCGGCACCGCCGAACATAGATCCGCCGCATCAACCCGCCCTGCGAGCACCGGACTCTCTTCTCCCCTGCGATCGGCGACGTCTCTCTCTGATTTCCTCATCCCGCCACCCCTTGGTGTTGAATGGTTAGGGTTCATGCATACTACTCATCATCCCGCCCTTCTCTGTAATTAGGATTTTCCACAGCCTGCTATGGTAGAAAGTCTGAGCCTCCTACTAGATAACTTTACTTGATACCCTATTGATAGGTTTGTGCAAAACTGCAGTAGTGAACCTGTTTTTTCGTTTGCTGTAGCTGCTATGGTAAAATAAAGGCCTGAATCTGAATATATGCTACTGCAGTCAGTTATCCATTACGCAAAATTCAGTTAACTATCAGATGCACGACCTTAGTTGAGAGATCTCTTTACGGCATGTCTAGTTCATCCTACAAAACAAATCAACAAGCTTTAATTTCGCCCCATAGGGATTTGAACTAGGATCCAAGGAGTCGCTAGTGCTCCCAATAACCAGTAGGCTATTGCCCAGTCCTGATACAAAGGGTATGATAGAGCCCCTGATCAACTGTGTCTAAGGAGAATGACGTGCCTGAATTCTATTGCAGTAAATCAGCGAATTATCAGTTGTGTAATTAAGATTAATGATTTTGAAAATTTGCTTAACTAGAGTTCTTTTCGTACTCACATTCTTTGCCCTTGTTACCTTTCGTAATCAGTGGTTTGAAAATGTCATCTTTTATGCATTTTATCAGGTTCCACTATATCCTGCTTGACACTTTCAGAATGAAAACCGATGGGGAGAATATCAGAGTAACATTTTTGATGGTTCTCATATCTTTCACAGCTTTATTAACAATTTACATTCTGTGTATATAAATTAAATATATGTAATCATGATGGCAGTTTCGATGCCGTATTACAAATGTTGTTTGTTTGGTATGTGCTTGTATGGATACTCTTGCATACAGAAATTTATATGTTAGTGTGAAGATGATGTTCATGGGCTTTCCCAGCTTAGAATTTTGGTGTTTGCATATTTGAGTAGGCACAGGTACTGTGAATATTTGAGTATTTGCCAGACACCACGGCATGTTAGGATGGTCGATGTACATTCATTGGGTCTTATGATCCATTATCATCGATTACACTTGCATGATTTCCAGTGCAGAGACGCAGGAATTAGTCACTAGTGACATACCTTTCTCTAGACAATATTTGTATGACTGCCTATGGTTACTGTAAATTTTATTTGTTCTTTTTGGATTGTTCTGTTCCTCATATGTCGACACTTAAAGCTGGTACGACTTTTCCTTTATTTTTCCCTTGAGGAATCATGGTCTCTTGGTGAAAAAATGATTCAATGGTAGTTAAATTCATGGAAATTGGGAGATGCATTGCAAGTTTCAAAAAAATAAGCTTTGACCAACATTCAATTTTCCTTTAGATGCATATAATCTTAAACTTCAGTTTGTGACTGTATGCTGACATACTAAACTGGTAAAATCAAGCTGATTGTTAACTTGCTACATAAATGTCTAGCTGTAAGTGGAGTGTCCACTCCTTGAATAAGCTGCTCCTAGTTTAGAAACATAGAGCACCATCCATCGATCCTTTGTTTTGAAAATGTATAGTAAACTTTCTGGTTTCTGAACTATGCCAGGACCTACAGTAATGTTATTATTTTTGTTGTTTTTTGTTCTGAACTTCCTGGTCTTGTTTTTCTAGGCTTGTTGGCTGCTTCTCCTTGACAGTGCCCCGGTTGCATCCTGCATGTTGCTTGCTTCACTTGTTACATCACAATGCATGAAATCTTCCTTTTCTGTTTATGTAATCTGACATGAACTGCTTGTTAGCAGTGTCGCATGTTTAACATTATTTTACACAATCTAGGTCTTTTGGCAATTCATTCAGTTCACTCCCTGTCATCTTTTCCAGCTTCAGTTACTAAAATCATTCCACCAGTTTTGGAGACTGAGAGGGGAAGCAGGGCATATCTTGCGGAACGGAAAATAAAGGGTGAGGCGTATTTGAAAGAAAGAGGACGAAGGACAGGAGATGAAGAGGAGGCCGCTCTTCCTATGTCGAAAGCAATGTTAATATATCGTGTGAACATAAATCTTCAATAATATGTACTTAATGGTGATTATGTGGCTTTAATTCTGCATTGTTTGTATCATGCGTATGTCACTGTGCACTATAAGTATTAACAAATAACTGACTAAATATTGATTCATAGTTTATGTTCCTCCGCTCTTTTACTCTCCTACTAAGTAATCTAGATTATGATTTTTCTGTTCACTACATTCCTATTTGAACTACTATTGACATTGCATAAGGGAATGTTGACTCGCTGCTTTGTTTTACCTAATGTGTTTGACCCAGCAGGCACCTGAAGGTCTGGGAGCTCTACTTCATCAGCAGAAATCTGGGTTCTAGAAGAAAGAATTGAATAGAAGGATAGAGAGGCAAAAGATGCAAATGCTAGGTACTTGTCTTGTTTCTTTTTGTGTTTTTGTTGTTCTGTTTGCCTCCTTTTGTGTGCTCAGTGCACTCATGATAGTGAAAAAAACAAATGTCTGTGAATAAGAATTCATCTTCAGTTCTTCTATTGAAAGTTGCACTAAGGAGTGCTATGTTGTTCATGTATGGTTTGATCCAAATCCAATCGTCCAAACTAACATAAAAAGTAAGAACTAGTTGTAATGACAAATATGGTTTGTTGCTGCTGCAACATGAAGGCATGGGAATAACATTATAGCTTTTTAATCCGGATATCAATATGTGTATTTTAGCAGAATGATGTAGGCTGGTAGAGTTTGAACTAAAAAAATTGTTGTGCTGGCATAGTTGCTTCATGTAACTTGGGTTGCTGAAATCTAGCACTTGGTTATACTCCCTTTGTTTCTATATACAAGTCTTTATAGAAATTTTAATATGAACTACATATATATGTATATAGACATATTTTAGGGTGTAGATTCACTTATTTTACTCTGTATGTAGTCTGTATTGGAATCTCTAAAAATAATTATATTTAGTAGAGGGAGTATTGTTGAAGCGTTATGAGTTATTCTTGCTTGCCTCCCATTTAATAATGAACTCATATTCCTAATTTGAGCGCTCGTAAGCTTCTTACTGGTACTCTTAGACCTCGTTATCTTGTATGTTGTCATATCATTAAGATGACACACGTTGTTGTGTTTCGTCAATTTATAGGCATAAGGACGAGTTACCCGTGAGACTTGAAGATGTAGAGGAAGCATCAAGAAGAATTGGAAGTTGTAAAGAAGAGCCAACAAAAGAAGAATGAAGCTTGGGAAAAGAAGCAACATGAGACGGATAACCTGATTGGTATTCTCTCAAGTACTCAAGCAAGTCAGCAAGCAAGTCAGCCCAAACTTGATGGTGCATGAAGGCCATCCTTTTGTGATAGAAAGATAGTTGCTGAATCATACATTGCAATAATTAGGACAACACATGTGATCTTTCAGTTATGAAAATATTACTTTTTATCTTGTCTACTATCGTGTCAAATTTGAGTCATTGTTATTTTTATTATCATTTCTACTTTGTGGATGACTTTGCTGAGACGATTGAATGTATAATATGATTTGTCTTTCGTTTCAATTATAATGTGATTTCACTCTTATCTTATTTGCAATATAGTAGATTTGATAATTCGTTGTAAATTATTTGAAATAAAAGAAATATATTTTGATGATGTCATTTTCATCAATAATGAAAGTAGCGACGCTAGTAGTGGTATAATCTGCTCGGCGTTGACATGGCATGAAGTCAGTGACATTGCTTTGTCATTGAATATAGTACAATATGGCATCTTTGCTCCTAACATGTGACATTAATTGGCTGTCACAGAAATAGCAAGTTGTTGACGTTCTAGAAAACGTCACCGAAGGTCCCAATTTAAGTGACATTTTTTTGCGCGCGACGACACTAGGAGTAATCTGTGATGATGCTTGTGACGCCCAGAAAAAGTCACTCAATGGTAATTTGTGACGTTATTAGCAATTCAATGACATATTTTGGCATGTCACAGTAGGCCTGATCTCTTGTAGTGCGCATTTAGTAGTTTTATGAGTTCTATCATGTCATACCGTAGGCCTACATGGAGTACACACTCCAGGAGACCATGGCGTGGCACGAGAGCCTTTATGCATTCCATGAGCAGAGGGATCACCAGATGCAGCATGCTTTTCAGGAAATGGCGGCCGGCAGGTGTCCTCAATTGCAACCAGCTCAGGGTCCTCCAGCACAACCAACACTGCTGACCTTTGAGGAGTTTGTGGCACAGAACACTGGCCCCTCGCCGGTTAGTTCATCCCCAATCTATTCACCCAAAGCATATCATGCCTTTCAACACAGTCATATATCCCGTTAATATGTCTTTTCAACATCCAGGGAACCGGTGGATCAACCGTTGGCGGTGGTCTTCGCCACACTCCCGAGTCACGGAGCCCGCCCCCTCCGATCCATGGAGGTGGAGGTGGAGGCGGTCTTGGCGGTAGCGCTGCCGCTAGCAGTGCTGACCTGGGGTTCGGCAGTCTTGGCGGTGACGACCTCCGCGATGCTCAACGTCCTGGCGTTTAAGCCTTTCGGTTACTTGTGTGCTTATGCTTATGTTTCTTTAGATGACTTGTATGTGGTGATGATGATCCTTTAGATGACTTGTGTGTGGTGATGATGATCCTTTAGATGACTTGTGTGTGGTGATGATGATCATTTTGGTTACTTTTGACGATCCTTTGTCATGATGCTTATGCATATATTGTTGTGACGGTGCAGAATGATACGTATGTGTTCTATATGTGCATTTCCATCATATATATCTCTTGTATATTTGAATTGAATTGATCTGAAAAGAAACAGAAAAAAGGAAAAAACAAATGCAAACTATGCCAAGAGCTGGCGCGAGAGCCCAGTTGCTGACACGTGGCTGCTATGCCGACGGCCTAGCCGTCGGCGTAGTGTCAAACTAGGTCGATGGCTAGGCCGTCGGCCTAGCCACCACATGGCAACATCTGAGCATTCCTGGGGCAGGGCTATGCCGACGGCATAGCCGTCGGCGAAGTTTCAAACTAAGCCGACGGCCAGGCCGTCGGCATAGCCCTGCCCCAGGAATGCCCAGTTGCTGCCACGTGGCACTTCTATGCCGACGGCCTAGCTGTCGGCGTAGCAAAGTATGCCGACGGCTAGGCCATCAGCATAGATGCGACACGTGGCGAGCAGCTGTTGGTCAGCACTTGACGACGGCCGTCGTTAGGCGGTAACGTTGCCGACGGCCAGGGTCGTCGACGTAGATGTACGGACACCATCGGGATAGGGCCTATGCCGACGGCCTTTCTATGCCGACTGCCTCCTGGGCTACGCCGACTGATAGGGTGCGATTCCGGTAGTGGTACTTCATCATCATCCAAATCATTTTTATCTTTTTCTACTACATCCATTGTTTCTAAGATGAATAATGTGGGTGTTAGTCTAGGAAATAATGAGAATGATATTTCTGTTTCTCCTAACATTTTGAGACATTTGGAATATGACCAATTAAAGGTTACTCCACATGTTTCTAGCAAGTCTTGTATCTCATATACTAATGAGGAGGAGTTGCATGTCACATCAGATGGTCAGCTACTCTCTCATTTACTAGGAGTGGTTTCGGACGTGGATCTAGATGAACCCGGGGCTTAGTTCATTGATTGAGCTTACAGAATCCGAATGTAAATCAAAGACCGCACGTTCAAAAAAAGATAGTAAGTCCCATAAGAGGGCGAATTGTTCCAAGTCTCCTATTGTTTCCTCATGAATCTAATGTTTTTTAATAGCAGAGGTCTTCGTGACTTGGCTAAACATTATTCATTGCGGATTGTAATAGGGAATACAATTTAGACACTTTGGCTATCTCTAAAATGGGGAGACGTGATTTCTCGATGAATCTACTCAAACATCCCAGGGGCGGGATGGACTTTACTTGGGTTTCACGACCGCCTAGAGGTCATTCTGGGGTCATTTTACTAGGCATAAATACACGGACTATGGGTGTTTTGGCAAGTTCGAATGGTGAGTTTCACGTTAAACTCCTTCGCAACAAGGCCGACAACTTCACATGGACCCTCGTCGCCGTGTATGGGGCAGCCCAGGATGAGTTCAAGTCCGATTTTCTCTGTGAATTGGTTAATCTCGCGAAAGATAATCCCTATCCCATTCTTATAGGTGGGGATTTCAATCTGCTTCGATTTCCAAATGAGAAAAGCCGCGGTAGGTTAGATAATCATTGGCCTTTCCTTTTCAACGATGTCATCGACAATCTAGACTTGCGAGAGGTCTCCATGATTGGAAGACAATTCACTTGGGCGAACAGTCTTCCAGAACCGACATATGAGAAACTAGATCACGTTTTAATTGATACTGACTCGGAATCTAAATTCCTATGGTGTTTGTTCGTGCTCTACCTCGTATCGAGGCTATATCAGACCATGCACCCATTCTCCTAACTACTAGTTTGCCAAGACCCCAACATAGACGCAAGTTCAGGTTCAAACTTGGGTGGTTGCTTCGGGATGGCTTTTATGAGATGGTCAAGGAGGTGTGGGAAAAACCGGTGGCCGGGCCTACCCCAATACATTGATGGAATAACAAAATTCATGCATTACGCAAATTCCTTGCTGGTTGGGCACGGCATACGGTGGGTATCCTAAAAAAGGAGAAGCTTCGTCTTTCATCTATCATTGATGAATTAGAAGCTTTGGCAGAGGTTCGACCTCTATCTGAGCATGAAATCAAGATCAAGAATCATTCGAAAGCACAAATAGTTAACATACTGCATGAAGAGGAACTCAAATGGTACCAACATTCTTACTCTCAGTTTATCCTGAAAGGTGATTTGAATACTAGATATTTCCATGGTGTTGCCAATGGCAGACAATAGAAGAAAATTATTCATTCCCTACAACAGGATGAGGGCATGATTGAGGGGCAAGATCAACTTAAATCTTGTATCTCTAATTATTATAAAAATCTGTTCGGAGCCCCGGAAGAAGGAAACTTGTCGATGTATGAGTCACGAATAGATGACATCCCCCAGGTCTCTGATGAGGAAAACAGCCTTCTAATAGCCCCATACTCCAAGGAGGAAGTTAGAAAGGCAGTTTTCTTAATGGAGCATAAAAAAGCCCCATGTCTGGATAGTTTTCCCGCAGAGTTCTATCAGAACTTCTGGGAAGTCATCAAACCGGATCTCCTACTCTTGTTTAGCCACCTACTTGCTAGCCAACTAGAATTGTTTCGCTTAAACTTCGGCGAGATTATTTTATTACCTAAGGTTAATGAGGCTGAAAGGATACAACAGTATAGACCTATTTGCCTCCTTAATGTTAGTTTTAAAATATTCATGAAGGTTGCAACTATTAGGCTAAATTTGGTTGTTGAACATGTGATTCGTCCGTCACAAACAGCTCTTATGCAAGGCAGACACATTGAAGATGGAATTGTTATCCTTCATGAAACAGTCCATGGATTAGACTAGAAATAGCTGAATGGGGTGGTACTCAAAATAGACTTTGAAAAGGCTTATGACAAAGTCAAGTGGCCCTTTCTACAATAGACTCTCAGAATGAAAGGATTTTCTGCAGAGTGGCGTGCTATGATCCATAGCTTCGTTTCTGGAGGTAGTGTTTCCATTAAGGTCAATGATGATGTTGGACACTATTTCCAAACAAAGAAGAGATTGCGACAGGGTGACTCGACATCGCCCATGCTATTTAATATAGTGGCAGATATGCTAGCAATCATGATTGAGCGTGCCAAGGTTGATGGTCAAATTGATGGTGTTGTTAATCATCTAGTTGATGGTGGTCTCTCTGTTCTTCAATATGCCAACGACACGATTCTCTTCATGGATCATGACCTCGAGAAAGCGAAAAATATGAAACTAATTTTATCAGCATTTGAGCAACTCTCGGGTATTCAGATCAGTTTTTATAAAAGTGAATTATTTTCCTTTGGCAACGCTCAAGACGAGGCCAACCTGTATGCTGAACTGTTCGGATGCGGGTTAGGCCAGTTTCCGATCACATATTTGGGGATACCGATACACTATCGGAGACTCACAAATGTTGGATGGAAACACATCGAGGAGAGACTGCAAAAAAGACTTAGTAGTTGGAAAGGTAAACTGCTATCTCTGGGTGGAAGATTGGTCCTCATAAATTCAATACTAAGTAATATGGTACTATATATGATTTCCTTTGTCCAGTTGCCGAAAGGAGTTTTACATAGATTGGATAATTTCTGATCAAGATTCTTTTGGCAAGGAGATAGAGAGCGAAAGAAATATCGACTGGCTAAACGGAGTGTGGTTTGCCATCCCAAATACCAAGGCGGTTGGGGATTCATGACCATGAGGTTAAGAATAGGGCCCTTATAGGCGAATGGTTGTTTAAATTACTGACGGGAGATGGTGTATGGCAAACCCTCCTAAGGAGGAACTATGTGGAGTTCAAGGCGATATCCCAAGTATACTGGAAGCCTGGGGATTCCCACTTTTTGTCAGGTCTAATGGCTACGAAAAAATATTTCTTCTTCTATGGATCCTTCTCTAATAAGGATGGCTCGGAAATTAGATTCTGGGAGGACAAGTGGCTAGGAAATGCCACACTCCGGGAACAATATCCGGCTCTATACAACATTGTGCGCCACAAGGGTGATACTATCGCCACGGTAATGGAATCATTTCTGCCAAATGTGACGTTTAGAAGAAATTTAATTGGACCCAGACTCCATTCATGGAACATCCTGCTCGAGCAAATATCCACTGTGCAATTGTCACATGGGTATGATGTATTCCGATCGAACCTCCATGAGAATGGACAGTTCTCAGTTGAGTCCATGTATAGAGCGTTAATCCTGTCTGATGTGCTAGTTGATAATATTAAGAAGATCTGGAAGATGAAGATACCTCTTAAGAATAAAATCTTTGCATGGTATCTTCATCGCGGAGTCATTCTTACTAAAGATAACTTTATTAAGAGGAATTGGCATGGAAGTTTGCAATGTTTCTTTTGTCACCACGACGAGACAATAAAACATTTATTCTTCCAACGCAAATTGGCTCGTTCTATATGGTCAGTCATCCAAATAGCTTCTGGCTTGTATCCTTGTAGTGTTGCTAATATATTTGGCAACTGGTTACATGGGATTGATTACAGGTTTAGAACTCTTCTTAGGGTGGGAGCGCTAGCCGTTATTTGGTAGCTTTGTCTATTTATAAATGATAAGGTTTTTAAAGATAGAAGTACATCTCTGATGCGGGTTATCTAGAGATGTACCGAGACTCTTCGTTTATGGTCCTCTGTACAACGCGTGGATAATCGAGACCTGTTTACGGAGGTGTGTACATGATTGGTGGCTACGGTGAGTGATACTTTTATCCAACATGGGTGGCAATATGATCTTAGGATTGGTCCCGCTCCGTTTTAGGCGTTAGACAGACTCTACATGTCTCTTTGTGTTCCGCCTTTTTTAATTTTCGTTTGTGTGAGAGGACATTATTTGGCTGTGTGCATCTTGTTATGCAGAGGCCGGGTGTAATGCATAAATCTTTTGAGTAATACAGCGCCCCTTTTCGAAAAAAATGTAATGTGACATGTATGTCACCATGTATATGTGTGTGCGATGACTTGTGTTGTACTCTAACCAGGTTGTTAGACTAGATATGATTCTATCCTTTGTATAGCTTGGATTAGGGGTCAAGACTAGTAACAACCTGCTGTCTTTTTACTTTGTCGATCTATTTAAACACGCACGTGTCCCTGCTACGAGGCATACGAGGCGCGTCCACCTATTTTTTCATGGTAATTAGAGCCGGCGTCGAGGTCATCCCTGGCAAGTTCTTCCAATTCTTTCCCCTCCTCTCCATTTGCGCACGCCGCAACAGAGAGGCTCACGAGAGGGAACAAAGCTCTATGGCTTGGCACCATGCTATCAGCAATCAGGGCGGTTTTGACCATTGAAGTACCTCAACGTCAAGCAGAGGGCGCCGCCCATGACCATTGAAGTCACCTCCGACGATTGCAAGACCAAGTTCAAGGCTCCCAACCCGAAGTTCTCTGCGTGGTATGTGCATGATAAACATGTGTTTTCTAATTTTCCTATCTGTTGAACACCCTACCATGCCAGATGGCGATCCAAGTGGTGACTTTCCACACCACAGTAGAGCTGTGGAACACGGTGCAAGGGATGCTGACCTCTCACACCCGTGCGAGGACTGTCAACTTCCGGATTGCGGTGGCAAACCTTTAGAAGGGCAACACCAGCATTATTGAACCCGTAAGATTAGAACTTTGTATGATGAACTAATTGCTTCAGGGAAGAAGGTTGATGAAGAAGACGTTGTTTCTCACATCCTCGCTCTACTTGATGTGGAGTTCGACCTAGTGGTCTCGTCCATGTGCTCCAGGGTCGAGCAGGTCACGGTTAAGGACCTATATATACAAGTGGTGAGCTTCGAGATTCGCATGATTCTGCGCGGCGGATCCTCTCAGTTATCTTCCAATGTTACGACTCGCGGACGCTTCAAAAAGAACAATGGTGGCGACGGTGATCACGCATGGAACTTCCCCAACAAACATACCGGCAGTGGTGATCACACCCGCATCAACTTCTCCAAGCCTCCTAACCACAGAAACAGGGGAAAAAAGGTTGTTGCGGTGGCGGCGGCAGGAACTACACCAACATTCCCTCTGCCCGATCTACTTGATCTGTGGCAAGCTTGGAGATCCTGCATTTAAATGATGGGAATTCATGACTCCTCTTACTAGGGAGGGGAGGAGCACACAGCGAACATGGTAGCGCCCTAGTATGGAGTCGACACCAACAGTTATCTGGATAGTGGTGCGACGAACAACATCACAGGAGACCTAGAGAACCTCATAGTTCGAGATCGGTACACTAGAGTTGAACGAATCCACACGTCGAGTGAATCAGGTATGGCTATTGCACGCACTGGTCAAACTCATATTTGTACCCCTGGACGTGATCTTCTCCTTAAAAATGTTCTACATGTGCCCGTGCACTACTAGGGATAATCCTAGCAGCAGCGCGGGTTCTAGGTACATCAGTAGCGTGGGAGCCGGCGCTACTGATAAGGCGCTACAGCTAATCCGTAGCAGCAGCGCGTGTACGCCCGTGCTACTAATATACAAGTGTAGCAGCAGTGTGCTGTACGGAAGCTTGATACTGCTAATAGCTCTATCGCGCTTTGCCTGGACACGCTACTGCTACTGGCATGCTGCTGCTAACTTTTCTCCACTCGCTACTGCTAATTTTAGTAGTTTTTGATTTTTTTTCCTGCATATTTGTTTTGTATTTGAACAGGCTTTATACAAGAATCCTCTCTCGCGCTAGTGTGAATGTGAGGAGGCGGTTATGAGTCCTCTCTCGCGCTAGCATGAACCTCAAGTTACTAGCTTCTCCTTCTTGTCTGCTTTTGAAGCCTTTATGGCTGGCGCCCGAGACCCCATTCACTTGTGCCTGACACTCAGTCCACTCGTTGTACACCCCCGGAACCTTCCCTTTGTACACGACATGGCACTTCCATCTCGCCATAAAGAAGCTAGGTACCTGTTAGAGATGTATCTCCATCAAGAGGATGTACAATAATATGCAACAAAATATACTGTAGCAACACGAAATAGAAAGGGTTAGCAACTGGACGCAACATACAGTACAGAAACTAATTAACTAGAGGTACGTAGATCATCGTACCCAAACTAACAAAGTAGCGTTACGCAAGTTCGGCAGGGACCATGGACATCACAAAGTGTCATCTCTACAAAAACTATACAAGTTCAACCGACACATATCCTCATCATCGGCATCGTAAATCACTAGAAGTTACATCCTTCCATATCATCGAGGATGGACCCTAGCTTCTTGAACAGCGTGAGGTCATGACGCTTCTGCCTATGTGAGTTCGGACATCAGCTCGCGATATAGGGCCGTGGTGGAACATCCCCTTCTCATCAACGACTTCTTTCATGACGATCGTTGCAATGTCCCTTTGGATGCGAAAGAAGTCATCTCTAAGTTTATAATCCGCTTCTCCATGAGATTCTACCCACTTGTGGATATGATCATCATTTCTGTTTGTGATACGAAGCTTTTCGTGATCCGTGTTGAACTCAATCATGAGATGGAGGATGTAGAATCCATCTTTCTTGCTTGGTTTTTGCTTGGTTTTGGAGCATCATCTAGAATATTCATTATGTGGGTGTAGTCCTTTTTCTCGAAGTCTCTGGAAGGGTCGAAATACACGGTGTGGGAGACTCGCGGGTAAAGAACGATAAGGACGGCACGCCCGTTGCTGCAGGGAAAAGGCACCTCAAATTATTCTCCATATGAGTGATAAGGAATGATTGAAATGTATGAAAGGGTTGTCCAGAACTGACTTACTTTGGATGATAAGCTAGGAGGACAATTTCCTGGTCCTTATTCTGTAACATGAAGTTTTGGAGGTACTCCCTACAAGTTTCACACTCAAAGTCGCCGAGACTCAAGAAAGACTCGTGCATGTAGTGCGGATCCGCCACACAGATTTGCGAGACTTCTTCTCTCTTCATGACTGAGCTCATATGTAGCGCAAAAAGGCGGACGATTGTAAAATCGAGCCGCCTTGTCAGAAACATCTCAAAGATATGGTCAAACCACAGGAAGAACACCTCCGTGGGCCGTGTGTCAATGTAGCACTTCCCCTCAGGCACACGAGCCGCGTATGTCGGATATCCTGGATCCTTCGAGGCTAGTAGGATTTTCTCAGTGAACAGCACATGGTCGTGTAGTCTCATGAGATCCCCTGATAGTGCCTCCAACGGTTTCGGCGGTAGCATTGGCTCGCCTGTGAGATGGAACATGGCCGCACCTTTCACGGGTACACGCTCTTCAGAATCCATCGCCTGGCTGCTATGTGCTCTGGCTTGTTTGGAGGCAGTTATCTTCCCCGGTCTCTTCGTCTCCTTTTTCTTGGGCACACCTTCCATACCCTTCCTTAACCCCTGCCCCAGTGTTGTCGAGCTAAGCACTATATGACCCCCGGCTAGTTGTGGCTGTGTTGAGGCGGCATCTTCCGGCGCGTCCTGTGACGATTTCATCAAGAGGTGCTTCTTGCAATCCCTGTTACGACATTCCTGCCCAGGCAGATCATCCATATCATCATTAACATGCTAATAGCCCGATTCGTCATATGGTTGACTCATCATATCTAAGTCACAGTCATACGCCTTTCTATTGAGGAAAGCCATTGGGTCGACTTCCGTCTCATCATCCATTCTCTGTTTTACAGGACCGATTACATCAGGCAGTACTATTGCACCCCCTTCATCACGTCGTCCGCCGCTCTCACCCGACATTACAGGAGCTGGTAATTGCATAGGCGGGGTGGTGGTGTCCGCACATGCTTGTTGATGTGTGGTTATTGGTGTGCTCTTGGCCGACTCCAGACGAAGAAGATTCTTCGGCCACAGCAGCACCCAACCCTTGCAGCTTCCAATCCGTGGCGGGGTCTTATCGTCTTCTCCCACATGCCGTACTGGAGGAGGCAAATCCTCGTGCCCCGATTTCACACTGGACAAGTTAACCCTGAAGTGCCCAGCAGGGATCGGCTGGTTGTGGAACGTGGGTTGCAATGGGTTCATTATCACCGCCTTTCCCACGTCCACCTTCTGGCCTTTGATCAAGTAGAGTATGATGCACGGGGTTTCTTCGGACTGCAAACACATGTCTATGGCGTAAAACATCCGAAAGGCAATGAAAATGGAATATTCT
>NC_041383.1:814248841-814302087 GCF_002162155.2 Triticum dicoccoides | reverse complement strand
TGTGTGTGTGTGTGTGTGTGTGTGTTGGTGCGACATGTAATTACCGTGAGGGCCTCGATCTCAGCAAAAGACGAAGGCCCACCTAGCACGCCAGAGACTAAGTATGGGCTGCTTTGAGCGGGAGCGGGTGGGAGAGGAGGCCCGGTTGCATGAGAAAGTGATGGTGCGGTGGTGTTGTTCACGCAGTTGCTCGCGCCGAAACTGGGCAATGGGAAATCTTGTACCGTCTTGTCTGGATTTTCCTTCGTCCAGTTGATGATAGCTGGAACCAAGTTAGTAGCAAAATCATTTCTGCAGGCAGTTACAGCTGCATTGACTGCCTGTAGCAACTCATTTTTCTCCTCCGCTATTTTTTTCGCATCCTCAGCTTCTTTTTTCTCGATCGCAAGCTTCACCTTCTCGTTGATGTCCGCTTGACTAAACTTCTTTTTCTGGTTCTTGGCCTCTAGGTCCTCGTTGTAAAACACCTTCCATGTGGCGCCGACTCCAGCGCCGTGTACACGACCATATTGCGGCCGCTGGTCCAAAGGGAGAAGTAGGGCTTTCGCCTTCAAGCTAGTGTTGCTTCTCCTGCAGAAGGAACGTGAAGCGCTTAGGAATGTGTAGTCGACTAGATCTGGAGCTAAATGTAAGGTGTAAAAGAATAATTACAAGTAGTCTAATCAATTTCCTTATGATCTGGTCCATGTAAAAACCCTTCTTTTCCTTGTCCCACTAGTAGCGGGCCCTGATGAAGTCACGCTCCAAGGGGTTGGTCCACTTCATGAAGGGGTCTGGGATACCCGCAGCTTCACATTCCGCTTACTCCTTATCCCATATGGGCCTTTTACCGAGGTAGGAACGGCTTCCAAGGCGATGCTTCCCCGTGTTCCTTTGTTGAAGGCTCTTGAATTTTGCAGCCTTAGACTTGGCTACCTCGGTAGCGCAAGTGTCCTTAAACTTTTCGAACTCCTATTCCGTAAGTGTCAGATTTACCTCCAGAATCTTGGACATGGGTTCCTCAGCATCGATAGCTCGTTTCACCCTCCCTTTCTAGGACGCAAAATCATTACTGAACATTCCCATGGCGTGATTGTTAATCTTTTTCATCTTCGGATCATCCCACTGTTCTTCTATGTTATCATCCAGGTCGGGGAACTTGAATCTCTTGTGCAATTTCGTCAGGAGCAACTACGTAAAATGTTCTTTACTCCTTAAGTCAACATAGTTGATGCTCGCGCATTCCCGTAGGATGCATCCTACTTGGTTCCCGTAGCACTTGCGAGGTTCTTCCGGCTCTAATGGCTCAAACTTGCCAGGTGCCATCTTTGTGATCACTAGTCGTCCAATCCCTAGTTTGTTAGGTTTTCATATCCTTTGCTTCTTCTGCTTCTTCTTTTCGGCAGCGGCATTGGCGCCGGTACCTTCCCCACTGGTATCTTCCCTGCCGGTACCTTCGCCGCCAGTCTCGGCGCCGCCATCGGTGTCGGCGCCATCGGTGTCGATGTTGTCGTCAGTACCATCATCGAGGCCGACCTACAAAGCTTGACTTTTCTTAGCAGTAAAATAGTCGAGGTACTCTTGTTCACCCTCATAATCCATCTCATCTGCATCTTGGTCAGAAGGCCCAGTTTCTTCATCGTTCGACATGATTCCTATGATCAAGTATCCTCATTTAATTCTAAAACTATTAAAAAAAGAGAAATGACATAAAAAAGAATCTATGTTTGCCAGAATGTCGTTCCCCAGCAACTCCCGGCACTCGATATGCCTATTATCTAGCACAAATCATGCCAAAATTCACGGAAAATTTCGGCATGACCTTTGCTAAAAAATGGACATATCGAGCGCCTGAAATTCACCAGAACGGAAATGAATCAACATTCTGGCGTAACATAGGCCACTCGGATCGTTTACCCTACACGTAATTATCATGTCCAAATAACATGTCCAAATTCCAAATATGACATGCCCAAAACATCACATGTCCACATATCACATGTCCACTTCAAATTTGCATATAAAAGGAAGAAAAATATAGAACTTGAAGAAAAAACCTAGCTAAATTCATAACTAAATATATAACCTAAGTAACCATCTTCTCTAACTAAAACCTAGGTCTTTTAACCAAAGAACCCTAGCTACCGAAGAGAGGAGGAGCGGTGGGTGGCTTACAGAGGGTGCAGGCCCGACGATGGATAAGGTTGGGAGGGGTCGGGGTTGGGGTCGGGGTAAAGCGCCGGGTTCGGGGTCGGGGCCGGGGCCGTGGGAGAGCGCCGGGGTCGGGGTCGGGGTCGAGCACCGGGGTGGGGGTCGGGGCCAGAGCCGGCGCCAGGGTCGGGGTCGGGGTGAGCGCATGGGCGCGGCGAGGGCAGGGCTCCGGTGGCGCAATGGGGGAAGAGAGAGTGTGGGGATTTGGGGGAAAAGAGGAGGGATGGAGAGAGGGGTGAGGATTTTGGGGGTTAAGTGGGTGTAGCAGTAGCGCGTTTTAACAAGACGCGCTATAGCTACTCCAGGTAGCTATAGCGGTTCTGTGTAGAAATCGCTACTGCTATCATGACTAGCTGTAGCTATTTTCTCACAAAAGCGTTGCTGCTATATAGTAGTTTTCCTATTTGTTTACTTCTATTTTCTTTTCGTTTCTTTTCTCTCACTTTTCTTTTCTTTTTTCCGAGAGCAGTGAACGAAGGGAAGGCGATATATATTGCATCATTTGACGGTTAAGTATGTATACACAAAATAGGAACATATATATTACATCATTGGACACGTGCATAATAATGGCTAAGTGTGTATACAAAATAGGAACATCATTTGACCGATAATATACGGTTCCTCAGCGTTTACGTTTTCATTTTTGAGTCAGCTTCTTTCCCTTCTTGGTCGTTGAAGAATAATTGAGCCCCTCATTGTGACTTTTGCTTTTCCATGGAGTACGATTTTTCTTAGGTAACGTAGTATTGCTTCTTCTTTTGACGTATACTTCATCATCATCGTCATCTTTCCTCATTGGGTTGTCGTACTGATCATAGTCTTCCTCGTTGGCGACTCCGTCCATTCCAATGATGTTCCATTTGCCTCTCCTCATGACAACACGGTCGGGATTGCGCGGGTTGGTTATGAAGAAGCATTGTGTCATGTGCTTAGCGTGTACCCATGGCTCGTTCTTTGTGATAGCGTTCACGGTAGTGCTCTTGGCGTCGGGTATAGTCATGGTAATGAAATTCCGGTTTTCTCTTTCGACATTCTTAGCCCATCTGACATGGAACATCGTCGTGTTATGCAGTCCAGAGTAGTCAAGCTCCCAAATCTCCTTGACCCTTCCAAAAAATCTTTCAGTTGCGCCGTTGTCGCTGACGGTCATGCATTCCATCATCACCCCTGAGTTTTGATCATCACTGTCCATAACTTTGGCCTCCATGTAGAATGTGTATCCGTTAATATCGTATGCCTGATAGGTTAATTACAAGGTTGGGCGAGGGGCCATGTGCTAAGGCATATATGAGCAATCCGTCCTTATTGCCCTCCTCCGGGGGATTTGCAAGAATATGCTCTTTGAACTAACGTAGGAAAGTGGAGTTGTCTCTCTAATAACTTCGGCATCCGTCCTGCATACCCCCCGGTCACGATACTTCTTTGCGATAATTTCTTTGTGCAGTGCCACGAAAGGATCTACCTCGTCTAGGTGTTGTAGCACTACCAAGTTTGCTCTGTCAAAGTCGCTGTGTCGATCTGAGTATGCCACGTGCAGTTCCCTGCGACCGTTGGAGTGACCTTCTCCTTCGAGCCTCCCATCGTGCTTGTTAACGGGTAAACCAACACTAACACCAGACGGCTGGTCTGCGCAACATAGAAAATTCTCGTAGAAAGAGATGCACTCTTGTGTCAGATAGCCCTGGCTGATGCTTCCATCCGTACGTGACATGTTACGAACGAATCCTTTGATGATGGCCCTAGATCTATTATGTCGTCCACAATATGGACACACCGATGCAGCATCACGTCAAAGAACGCGGGCGGGAAGTACATATCAAGCTCATTCAGTATCACAACGATCTCTTCCTGTAGCTTTCGGAGCTGCTTCACACTGATTGACTTTCGAGAGATGATGTCAAAAAAATTTCAGAGACCAATAAGCATGTCACGGACGTGCATGTCCATTATCCTTCTAAGGGAAATAGGTAGTATCTGCGTCATCATCACATGACAGTCATGGGACTTCATCCCGCTGAACCTTTTCTTGTCTGTGTCTAGATATCTGCTTATCTTGCCACAGTAACCGGAACTAACTTTGACTCTAGTAAGGCACTTAAAGGATTGATCGATCTCAGCCTAACTTGAGGTGAAGAAAAAAGCGGGGCAATATTTCTCTTCCTTTATTTTCTTGCCCTTCTTCTCCCGCGCCTCTGTCACCGTCTCTGTCTCGTCTGACTTTTTAAGGGGCGGCATGTGCAGATCTTCCCTGATATTCAAATCTTGCAAGTCTTTTCTTGCCTTCGACCGATCCTTGGTCTTATCCAGCAAGTTCATCAGTGTCGCAAGCAAGCTCTCAAGGACATTCTTACAGATGCATTTGATCAAGGCAATGAGGTGTATCGAGTTTGTGCCAGTACTCCAAGTCCCAGAACACATACCTCGTCTACCATACCTTCAGCAGCGACTCCGGCGCCTTTTTCATCGTCTTTCCCGGCGCGGGGCACTGCTCCCAATTTTTCAACAGCTCATCGATTTCGGCACCGCTCCGCTTACGTGGAGGTCCTTGATGCTCAGCGTGACCATTGAATAGATCTCCACGGTTCCTCCACGGGTCGTCCGGTTCGAGCCATCTTCGATGCCCCATGTACATGATTTTTCCAGACCCGCCATCTTTCCTTGACGTTAGCTGCTGAGACGTTGTATCATCCATGCACCGCGTGCATCCGCAATATCCATGGCACACCTGTCCTGCGACATATCTGTAACCGAGATAGTCATGCACCATCGTGATAAGCGCGACACTCATGTAGAAATACTCACCTTTGCTGGCATCCCATGTCATGGCTGGTGTTTTCCATAACGTGTCTAACTCCTCCTGAAGTAGCCCAGATACATATTAATTTTATTTCCTAGTTGTTTTGGCCCTTGAATCAGCATGCTCATGTGAATGTACTTAAACTTCATGCACAACCAGGGGGGAGGTTGTACATCCATAGAAACATAGGCCATGTGCTATGGTTGGTGTTCTGGTTGCCAAACGGATTCATGCCACCGATACATGCACCGAGCACGATGCTCCTTGCATCACATTCGAAATATCGATAGAAGTTGTTCAATGCTCTCCACTGGCTTCCATCCTTGACATGTCTCAGCTTCGGATCATCTCCATCGTCGGGCTTCTTCCTCTCCACGTGCTAGCGCATTAGCTTTGCTTCCTTGGGATCTACGAAATACCGCTGGAGACGGGGAGTGATCGGTAAGTACCATACAACTTTCCGGGGACATTTCTTCCCGGCCTTCTTGTATCGAGAAGCATTGCACACCAGACAACTTGTTTATTCCGCGTGCTCCTTCCAATAAATTATGCAATCGGTGATGCATGCATGGTATCTAACGTGCGGCAGATCAAGAGGGCACACGATCTTTTTGGCCTCATCAACACTAGTAGGACATAGATTCCCCGCGGGAAGAACATCCTTTAGGTACTTGAGATGCTCATCGAGGCTAGTGTCGGTCCATTTGTTTTTAGCCTTCGTCTTCAGGAGTTGGGGCGTGAAACTCAAGCGGCTCACCTCAGGAGTGCAACCATCATACAATGGAGTGTTCGATGTAGTTTTCATGGAAAGGAGTCTATCGTTTGTTAAGGAACCGTTGATGCTTTCCTTCTGTTTCTCAAACATTAAACGTGTCCAATCCAATCTGTTATTTATTTCCTTTCCATATATGGAAGGATAATATCCATTTTGTTGAAAAGGAAGAAGACTATCCTTCAAAAAGGAACAGTCCATGCTTTCCTCATTTTTCTATCACCAATGTTAAAGATGAACGTATCAGACGCAATCTGCTATTTTTTTCCTTTTCATACATGTAGTTTTTATGGAAGGTGTCTAATGTGTTTTAAGAACCAAGGATGCTTTCCTTTTACTCTTTCACTAACATTGAACGTCCCCATCTAAAAAACGTTGAACGTGTCAAATTTTTTTATGTGCCATATGTGTTACGTAAGTTGTTCTCTTATCTTAGACGTAAATTCTATAATAAAACGGTGTAATTAATTTTGATGATGTGGGTTAATGAGAAGGCTTGATTGGTGCCTCCAATTAGTAAATATAAGATCGTTCCTAAGGGAGAAGATCTTAGCGGGAGGAAAATACTTAGAGACAAAAGTATCTTTGCACTTATTCCATGAATCAATACTATTTTTGGGCAAAGATGAGAACCAAGTTTTAGCACGATCTCTAAGAGAAAATCAAAATAGCTTCAATTTAGCAATATCATTATCCACATCTTTATTCTTTTGCATATCACACGAATCAACGAAATTGTTTAGATGGGATGTGGCATGTTCACTACGAAGGCCAGAAAATTGATCTTTCATAACAAGATTCAGCAAAGCAGCATTAATTTCACAAGATTCAGCATTAGTAGTACGAGTAGTCGGAGTGCTAGTAAAATCATTGTTGTGGTATTGGATAAGTCACATAATTTAGTATTATCTTGAGCCATCATGACAAGCAATCAATCCAACACACAAGCACACAAGAAGCAAGCGAAAAGAGACGAACAGAAGAGGGGCGAAGAAAAGGCAAAGGTTTTCGAAAATCATTTTAGAAGTGGGGGAGAGGAAAACGAGAAGCGAATGGCGAATAATATAATGCAAGGGAGAAGAGTTTATGATGGGTACTTGGTATGGCTTGACTTGACGTAGATCTCCCTAACAACGGCGCCAGAAATCCTTCTTGCTACCTCTGCATCTTGCATTGGGTTTCCCTTGAAGAGGAAAGGGTGATGCAGCAAAGTACCGTACGTATTTCCCTCAGTTTTGAGAACCAAGGTATCAATCCAGTAGGGGACGACACACAAGTCACCGAATACCTGCACAAACAATCAAGAACTTGCAACCAACACGATAGAGGGCTTTTCAAACCCTCCATGGTTACTCCCAAAAGTGAGATCTGATAGAGATAGATAATCAGTAACGTAAATATTTTTGGTATTTTTGCTTTACAGATTGGAAAGTAAAGATTGCAACATAATAGATCGGAAACTAGCAAGATGTAAACGAGATTCAATAATATGGAAAAGAGACCCAGGGGCCATAGGTTTCACTAGTGGCTTCTCTCGAGATAGCATATATTACGGTGGGTGAACAAATTACTGTTGAGCAATTGATAGAAAAGCACATAATTATGATGACATCCAAGGCAATGATCATGAACATAGGCATCACGTTCATGTCAAGTAGACCGACTCCTGCCTACATCTACTACTATTACTCCACACATCGACCCCTATGCAGCATGCATCTAGAGTATTAAGTTCATAAAGAACAGAGTAACACATTAAACAAGATGATATGATGTAGAGGGATTAACTCAAGCAATATGATGAAAACCCCATCTTGTTATCCTCTATGGCAACAATACAATATGTGCCTTGCTGCCCCTATTGTCACTGGGAAAGGACACCGCGAGATTGAACCCAAAGCTAAGCACTTCTCCCGTTGCAACAAAGATCAATCTAGTAGGCCAAACCAAACCGATAATTCAAAGAGACTTGCAAAGATATCAAATCATGCATATAAGAATTCAGATAAGAACCAAATAATATTCATAGGTAATCTTGGTCATAAATCCACAATTCATCGGATCTCGGCAACCACACCGCAAAAGAATATTTCATTGAATAGATCTCCAAGAACATCAAGGAGAACATGGTATTGAAAATCAAACAGAGAGAAGAAGCCATCTAGCTAATAACTATGGACCTGAAGGTCTATGGTAAACTACTCACGCTTCATCAAAGAGGTAATGGTGTTGATATAGAAGCCCTCCGTGATCGAATCCCCCTCCGATAGATTGTCGGAAAAGGACCCAAGATGGGATCTCACGGGTACAGAAGGTTGCCGTGGTGGAAAAGTGGTTTCGTGGCACCCCCTGATGTTTTTAGCGTATAAGGGTATACATAGGCGAATGAACTAGGTCAGGGGAGCTACGATGGGCCCATGAGGGTGGGGGCGGGCCTGCCCCCCGCGATGGAAAAATTTGGATTCATCCATGTTAAACTGATCTGCAACATAAACACAAGAACAAATTTGTCGGGTTGTGCTCCGGTTTAAATATTCTTGTAAACCGGCACCTAATCATCCTTAAATCCTTGTCATTTCCTCCTTCTAGAAAATCCGAGTCAATAAACCAGCTTCATAATCAATTTACTTGCAGAAGATATTTTGTAAACAAAGAATCCATTTGAATCGGCCTTCAATGCTCTGATTTGACAAAAATATTGGTCTTGAAATATTCAACTGATATTCAGCCGGTTTGAAAATGTAGAACTTGCCGATCTATGATTTCCAAAAGTCTTCGTGTTATAAAAACTGATAATTCCGGGTTATGATTGTTTCCAACGCCCGGTTCATAATTGTTGCAAACACCGGGTCAATCTGGTCTGTTCAAAACTGAGAATTCGCAGACTTGAGACTAGTGAACAAAAGAAAGTATTAAACAGAAGAAAGTGATGATTTGAGACTAGTTTCCATATAATTACTGCCACTTTGAAGGAATCCATGTTGTCCATCTCAGTCACTAGTAAAAACCGAATACTCCATATATGTAGCCCCCAAGTGTCGAGTTGTCATGCTTGCAGCAACCTGGGACTTGAATTACCATATGCTCATAATAACTTCAACCAGTGTAGCCCCCAAGGGCCGGGTCATTATGCAATATTGAGCATGGACTTTATAAATATAATCATGTAAACTTTTGAACAACAACGGTGTAGCCCACAAGGGCCGGCTCAGTAAGATAATATTGAGCTGGGACTTGATATATACTTCAATGAGAATAACATCATATGATGTAACCCTCGTCATGGCGTTTGAATCCACATCCACAAGGTTAAGAGCCTTGTGCTTTACCAACTGAGCAATGGACCCTTCAATATAATGGATAAAAATCTTGTGTACCTTGAATTGTTGACAGGGACAATTGGTAGCCCCCAAGGGCCGGCTCATTATAATGTGATGAGTCGGATCTTCAATAAGATGAGCAAAAAATGACTTTGCATTAGCCCCCAAGTGTCATGGTGCATGCTTGCAGCGACATGAGACTTGCATATTTGATGTAATCTCAACTTGAATAATGTAGCCCCCAAGTGCCACGTCATTATACCTGCAGCAAGTCGGGACTATTCCTTTAATTATAGAATAAAGCATATCCATTGATAATATGATAGCCATTGCGCTAAAGCGACTTTGAAAACCTCAATCATAATATTGGTTATTGATAACCATAATAAAATCCAGCCATGTTGGCTATTTAAAGACTTGAATAATATATCCAATGATTTATAAGCGCATAATTCCAATGGCGCAATCCAAATATATACCGTCGACTTATAGTCCAAAGCCAGGCCAGGTTAACAAACACCGGATAATTTCTCATCATATACTAGCGACTCATCATCTTAAATCCAGGCTGGGTTAATAAACGCCGGTGATTATGCTTTATTCAACCTGTTTATGCATACAACAAGTTTAAAGTGTCCTGGCGGTTTATCGTCGGACGGGTCATAATGCCCAACATATAACCCGGGTTTATAACCAAGGCTGCACTTAAGAATAATCAAATATGAAATATATCATACCTGTCACATTGAATCACATCGTTGGTTTACAAACTTTCTTGCAGTAAGGGTGATGACACAAATCTTGAGTACTGATAACTACCACCATGTTGTGCTGGTTTATAAGAAGCCATGCCGGGTTATAATAAACACTGGATGATCATCCTGGCGACTTATAGTCAATGCCAGACCGGATTGAAAGATGCCGGTTCACAATTGATTATATGCTTAACAGCTGATAACTGTAAGCCACACCGGGTTAAGAAACACCGGGTTGAGATGAAGACATATAGTCTGGCCGGGTCAAGAGACGCCGGTTACCTCAAAACTTGATCAATAAAGATAAAACTTGCAAAAACAAAAGCAAATAAAACTTGTAGTCGAGGCTTTTCGAGGGTTGCCAGACCCAAATTCGAAGCTTTTCGTGGGCTGCTAGGCCGCTGAGTTAAACCATTTGACAAAGCCTTTTAAGATGGGCCTCCAACTAACCAATCATCATTTTAACTTTGACAAGTTCAGGGTCTCAGTGAGAGTAATTTGTCAAACGTTCGGCGGGTCATGCCAGCATTACCTGGATAGGAGTGGCTTACTTGATGAAGGCAGGTTAACCCAGGGTTTTAGGTGAATACACCAGGCTTCCAAGCCGTGGGTCGATACCCAATTACAAGGGTCCTTTCAAACTCTTTGTTACTTTTACAAAAAGAGCCCCCAAGTAACTTTGTGAGCTGTGCTCATTGGGTGCCTATGTTTGAGTTGTGTGTAGCAACAAAACTCACTTTGGCCCCTTGGGTGTGAAGCTCCCAAGCTTTGTTGTGGCGTGATATCCGGATTGATGGACAGGACTCCGCTTTGCAAGGAGAAGCCCCCATGTGATATATTTCTGAGCTGTGCTCGCCGGGTGCCTATGTTTGAGTTGAGCTGTGCAACAAACTCTCTTTGGCCCCTGATGATAATATTGTCTTGATAGCCGCATCAAGAGGGTAGTAACGCCATGTTTTCTTTGGTGAATACACCTATGTTTGAACAGGAAGCCCCCAAGTAATCATATGAAGATGAGCCATAAGGTAGGATACCCATGTTAGAACCACGCATTAGGGCAGCAGGTCCTCTTCGGCAACCTTTAACTTTTTACAAGAGATAAATTCTTCTTAAACCGGGATTTTGAACCGGTTATTGAGAGCTTCAAAGCTTTGTGGGAGATAGCTTTCCCTTGAACCGGAATGTAAACCGAAATCTTCATTTTTAGCCGGAAATTTTCTGAAAACCTATAAACTCGAACTTGCGAGAAGTTAATTCCTTTTTGAACCGGAAATTCTTAAACTGGATTTGAGAGCTTCAGAGCTTTGTGGGAGATAGATTTCCCTTGAACAGGATTGTAAAACGGTTATTTGAGAGCTTCAACGAGATTGTCTTCCTTTGAACCGGATTTTTAGACCGGAATCCTTTCTGATGACCCGGAACTTCTTCCTTAAACCGGGATTTTGTAACTGTCATATCCTTTCTGAGCCGGAAATTTTCTGACGGCCTTTAAACTTTCATTAATATAACAGTAGCCTCCGGGACCGGTTTATCTTCCCTCCATCGTCATGGGGTTCTTAAATTTGCTGAAACTAGCAAGATTTGTTGAGTCATGTCATCGTAGCCCCCGAGTCTCAAGGTAACTCGTGGAGTTGGCTTGAGATTTTCCATATTTGACCGTGATATAAACCGGCATAAGTTGTACATCATTGGTGTTGATAGCATGATTTGAATCCACAGAAGGTTGAGGTGACTGCGGCGGGTTATAAACGATCCCGTATGAGCTTTGTCAGCAACTCGGACAATGGTTCCTTCCAACTGGCTATTTGAAATTAACCAAACTGTAGTGGCGGCGACTTGCGTGCCTGCCCACTGATCCATCTAGTGCAGACAGCATTTGATGATAATTTGCCTCCAATTTGAACGAAAACCGGGCTACGCAAGCTGCGACTTGCTTTATACTCAATAGACACAGACAGGTGTGGCCCGGTGTGATGATGTAGACCAGGCCACGAGAGGCGGACGGAAAAGATGACCTCCGCATCAGAAGTGGCTCAGACAGATGAACCGGCCACGGTGTTGTAAACCGGCACGGATGGGCAATTTAACCACGTCGTTTTGATGCAGTGAACAATTGTCCTGCATCAACAATGTTGCAGACCAAGACAAAGATAAACTGCTCTTTGACAAAAAATAATATGTACCAATAAAATATATTTTAGATGGATATCACCTGATGTGCCAGGCCGGAAATAATCCATCGCGGAGTTGATAATAACCGCGTTGAAGCTGAAATCAACCACGGCCGAGTCGGCCGCGGGAGCAGACCTATGAATCGGCCCGGTGTTTCTAAGCCGGTGCGGACGAGCAAGTTTTTCCTCCTTGTTGTAAGCCGGCGCGGGCGCGTGAACCGGCCACGAGAGCGGACGGGCGGGTCATCCACGGCGTTTTAAGCCGGTGCGGTCGCGAGAAACGACCACAGTGTTGGAAACGGCCCGGACCCGGGCGAGACAAACGTGGATGCGGACGATGAGTCAGTCACGCGTGCGGACGTAGCGGGGGCGGTGACTTGCTCATGTATCCGTCCAGCAGCACGGCACGGACCAGCGCCAGTGCAAAAATAATATTGGCGCGTGCCCCTTTGCAACACCTTTGTAAGGAATAATGATCCTGCGAAAAAATACTAGAGACAAGAATAATTGTTCTCAAATAATTTAATATGTACTGATAAGATACATAGAAAGCACCTGGTGATTTGTTGGATGAACGCCGACTGATGCTGGATAATGCTGGACATAGTCAGATGAAAAGACGGCCTGTACTGACGTACCCTTAATTTCCGTTGATCTTAATCTCACAGAGTGTTTTGTAGGAACCACGATCGATGGGACTTGTGCCCTGATTCATGTATAATGATGTGGAGCTTTGAAATGTGAGTCGTGACGCCCCTGTAGAAGGGCAAGTTATGGGCTGTGCAATCTCGATGTATTGATCGGTGCACCAGGCACGTATATATAAGTACAGAGATGGGCCACAACCTCAACTATACAAAGGAAACAGGAGGTGGGCCCTACACACAAATATACACGTACACAATATACTCAACACCCCCGCAGTCAAAGCGGCGCCAGTGACGCAAAGACTGGAACGAAACTCCTCGAAGGTAGAAGTCGGCAGTCCCTTCGTCATCACATCGGTGAACTGTTGGGCAGTCGGCACATGGAGAACCCGAATGCGTCCAAGAGCCACCTGCTCGCGCACAAAGTAAATGTCCAGCTCAATGGGTTTAGTCCGGCGATGATGAACGGGGTTGGTGGAGAGGTACACCACAGAAACGTTGTCACAGTAGACAACCGTTGCCTGGGATACGTCGTGATGCAGCTCCTAAAGTAACTGTCGTAGCCAGGTGCACTTGGCAACAGAGTTGGCCACAACTCGGTACTCAGCCTTCGCGCTGGAGCGTGAAACCGTGTGTTGTCGCTTGGACGACCACGAGACGAGTGAAGGACCGAGGTAGACACAGTAGCCAGAGGTGGACCCACGATTATCAGGGCAGCCGGCCCAGTCTGCATCGGAGTAGGCCACCATCTCCAGAGAAGTAGACGCCTTAAGTGTCAACCCAAGTGTCATCGTGCCGCGGATGTAACGAAGGATCCGCTTCACGAGAGTCCAATGAGAGTCACGAGGGGCGTGCATGTGGAGACACACCAGCTAAACAGCATACTGAAGATCCGGTCTGGTGAGAGTCAAATACTGAAGAGCGCCGACAATAGACCGGTAGAAAGGAGCATCCGACGTAGGTGAGCCCTCAAGAGCAGAGACCTTGGCCTTCGTGTCAACAGGAGTAGCAACAGGGTGACAGTTGAGCATGCCACCACGCTCAAGAAGCTCATGTGCATACTTCTGCTGATGAAGAAATAAACCGTCCGGACGCCGAATGACCTCAATGCCAAGGAAATAATGGAGAGCACCGAAGTCCTTGATAGCAAACTCGTCACGCAGCCGGAGAGTAATCTGCTGAAGAACAGTTGCGGAGGAGGCCGTCAGGATGATGTCATCGACATAAAGCAGCAAATATGCAGTCGTGTCACCATGGCGATAGACAAACCGTGAGGCGTCCGAGCGAGTAACGCTGAAGCCCAATGTTTGAAGAAACCCGGCGATCCGTTGGTACCAGGCGCGGGGTGCCTGCTTGAGCCCGTAAAGAGAAGGGGACAGCAGACACACATGGCCGGGAAGTGAGGCGTCCACGAAACCGGTGGGTTGCTCAGAATACACCTGCTCCTCAAGATGGCCGTGGAGAAAGGCGTTGGAGACATCCATCTGGTGAACAGGCCAGCCGCAGGATACGCCGAGCTGGAGGACAATGCGGATCGTGCCCGGTTTGACAACCGGGGCAAACGTCTCAATGAAGTCCACTCATGCGCGCTGGCGGAAACCGCGAACCACCCAGCGAGCCTTGTAGCACTCGAGAGTACCATCCGAGCGGGTCTTATGGTGAAAGACCCACTTGCCGGTGATGACGTTGGCGCGAGGAGGCCAGGGAACCAGGGTCCAGGTGCGGTTCCGTTGAAGAGCATCGAACTCTTCCTGCATCGCTACAAGCCAGTGAGTATCACAGAGGGCGGTGCGAGCGGATGCGGGAATGGGCGACAGCTCTGCGGCGGAGGCGGCGAGGATGTACTCATCGCTCGAGTACCAGAGGCTCAGACGATGAACGCAGGTACGAGCGTGGGTGACTAGGCCGGGCGGCACCGCCGGAGCCGCCGGCGAGGCAGCCGGCGAAGCGGCCGGTGTCGGGGCCGGCGAGGGGGCCGGCGTCAGGGCCGGCGAGGTAGCCGGTGTCGGAGCCGGCGAGGGGGCCGGCGTCAGGGACGGCGAGGTGGCTGGCGTCGAGGCCACGGAAGAGGCGGCCGAGCCTGCAGCGCCCGATCCCGCGGCACCCGTGTGGGGGGCGGCGGGTGAAGGCGGGGCACCGGCTGCACCGTCAGAGCCGGTCGAGGAGGCCGAGGGGGCACGTGCCGGTGTGAGGGCGCGAGGACCGCCAAACCCCGGAGGCGGTCCACGAGCCAGACGGGACCGTCCACCTGACGAAGTCGTCGAAGGGCCGCCGGTGGCCGGCGGTGACGAGACGACAAGGGGTACCTGCTGCTGAAACGGAAACACCATCTCATCAAAGTAAACGTGTCGGGAGGTGAAAACACGATGTGAGACGGGATCATAGTAGCGATAGCCCTTGGTGTTAGGTTGTAGCCGAGAAAGATGCACGCGACGGAGTGGGGTGCAAGCTTATGAGGCGCAGTAGCGGCGATGCTAGGGTAGCAAAGGCAGCTGAAGATGCGAAGCCCATCATAAGTGGGGGGTGCACCGAAGACAAGGTGATGAGGTGTAAAGTTCCCGCGAGTATGACATGGGCGGATGTTGATGAGGAGAGAAGCGGTGGCGAGCGCGTCAGGTCAAAAGCGCGGAGGCACATTGGCATGAAAGAGAAGAGTCCTAATGCAGTCATTGAGAGTGCGAAGGATGCGCTCAGCATGACCATTCTGCTGCGAGGTGTACGGGCAAGTGAGACGAAAAATCGTGCCATGTGTGGTGAGAAGATTACGAACAGCGAGGTTGTGAAATTCCTTCCCGTTGTCTGTCTGCAATGCAAGAATGGGACGACCAAACTGCATGAGAACATAAGAATAGAAAGCGGCAAGAGTGGATATAACATCCGACTTGCGGTGCAACGGGAAGGTCCACACATAATGCGAAAAATCGTCAAGTATGACAAGATAATAAAGAAAGCCCGTATTACTGGCAAAAGGAGATGTCCAAACATCACTATGAATTAACTCATACGGGTACGATGCAACAAAAGAAGAAGCCCTAAACGAAAGACGAGCATGTTTGCCGAGGCGACATGCATGACACGAGTGATCCTCCTTCTTATTACACGTGAAAGAAAAACTCAGAAGTATGTGGCGAAGGGTGGCAGGATTAGGATGACCCAAGCGAGCGTGCCAAAGATCCACTCCGGTGGCAAGAGCGACAGGGGCGGCGGAAGTGGTGGAGGTGGCGGAGTGAACCGGGTAGAGCTCGTCGGGGCTGTCACATCGGTGGAGCACCATCCGCGTGCGAGAGTCCTTAACAGAAAAACCACATTCGTCAAATTCAACGGTAACCGGATTTTCACATGTAAGAGAACGAACAGAAACAAGAGTTTTAATAAGTTCAGGAGAAACAAGAATATTAGAGATGGATATAGGAGTGGAGTTAGATGGAAAATATGTATGACCAATATGGGTGATGGGAAGGGAAGAGCCGTCACCGACAGTGATGCGGTTGGAGGTGTGGACGGGATGGGCGGTGTGGAGGTTACCGGGGTACGCCACCATGTGAGCAGTGGCGGCGCTGTCCATGTACCAGTCGCCGCCGCCAGTGTAGCTGGACGGGGAAGGAGTGTTGTGGAGAGCCGCCAGGAGGGCCGGGTCCCATGGTGCCGGCGGGAGAGGTGGCGCGGCCGTCAGGGGCAGCAGCGGCGGCCCACCTGGCGGCGGTTGCTGACCGTAGGGCACCGCGTAGGGCTGCAGCACAGCATAGTACGCCTGGTGTGGCTGAGGCCGGGTGCCGAGAATGCCCGGGGCAGGGGCCCGAGGAACCGGGATGGAGTAGGTGTGGACGTCGCCGGTCCATGGGTTCTGGCCGGCGTACCACGGGGCCGGCTGAGAGGCCTGCTGTGGTGGGCGGGGCGCTCCTCCCTGAGCACCTGTGCCCCCCTGCTTGTGGCCGCCACGACGACCGCCGCGACGCCCCCCCCCCCCTGTTGGCCGCCGGCTGGGGCAGCGGGAAGGGGGCGGCCGGTGCGGGCGGGAAGCCTGGCGGGGCCGAACCCCCACGGGTGCCTGCGACGAGGGTGGTGTGGGTCGCGCGAGTCCGCGCCACCCGCATCCGGCGCTCCTCCAACTTGAGGTACGCGACCACCTTCGCGAAGGTGGGCTCCGGGATGAGGGTGAGGTTGGAGGTGGCGTTCCCGAAGTCCTCGTTGAGGCTGCCGGAGAGGGTGCGGATGAGGAGCTCGTCGCCGATCTTTTCCCCGAGATCGCGGAGCTCATCGGCGAGCTTCTTGAGGCGCATGCAAAAATCATCAATGGATGAGTCAAGTTGCCGGTACCCGTAAAACTCACCATAGAGCAGGACCTTGCATTGCAGCCGATTGTCGGTGAAGAGGCCGTTGAGCTTGGTCCAGACCGCATTGGCGTCGTCCTCGTCGTTCACCACGGTGTGGAAGAGGTCGCTGGAGATTGTGAGGTAGAACCAGCGGATGATGGTGGCGTCGAGGATCATCCACTCCTCGTCGTTGATCATGAGTGCCGAGTCCACGGTGCCGTCCACGTGGCCGTCCAGGAGGTACTCACAGAACACAAGCGAAAAATACCGCTTCCAAGCAGAGTAGGACGCGGTGGTGTGATCAAGCTTGACCATAACACACTCATGGATGTTGAGGTCGCGGACGAGGGTGACATCGGGACCGGCGAACGGGTTGGAGACGGTGGACGAGGAAGAGCTCATGGCGAGGGTTAGGGTTTGGGACCTGCGGGGCGAGTTGCGGCGCGGCTGGGAGGTGCGGCGGCGCAGGCGGCAGGTGAAGTGGAGCGGGTGCGGCGCGGGTGGGAGGGAAGGTGGCGGCGAGAGGGAGGGCGCGGGCGAAAGCGGGACAAGCGGCGGCGGCGGCCTCGGGAAGAGGCGGCGGCAGCGGCGTGCGAGGCGGTGGGGAGAGGCGGCGGCGACCAGCAGCGGCGACGGCGACCGGGAGAGAGGTGGCGGCGGCGGCGGCGGCTGGTGACGGTGGCGGGGAGTAGCGGCGGCGGCGGCGGCACGTAGAGGCGCGGCGGCGGCGGCTTTAGGGTTAGGATCGTGCTGCGATGGATACCATGTAGAAGAGCAAGTTATGGGCTGTGCAATCTTGATGTATTGATCGGTGCACGAGACACGTATATATAAGTACGGAGGTGGACAACAACCTCAACTATATAAAGGAAACAGGAGGTGGGTGTCAGGACCCCGACTCAATGCCACATCGATCTAGCACGTAACACCTCATATCACTTTGCGGCCTCATGCACGGTATTCCCACGGGTGTCGCCCTACCTTTGCCCAGGACCGATTGCGCCTTTTGGCACACGTATATGACAGTGTCGCTAGCATCCATATGATAAGGAGCCCGGGCTGACATGGCTAGTCGTAAACCCAAAGTGGTACAAACTTACAGGGACAGGCAACCATGACCCAGCATCGAACGTGTCGGTCATCAGCGAGTGAATCCAGGCTGTAGCACTAGGCTAGCAGGACTCCGGTGAACCGGGCTGTAGCGGGCTAACAGGACTCCGGTATCCATCGTGTGACATTTCCCCGAAGGGACAGACACAGGAACGAAGAAGGACACCTGCCGTCCAGCCTAAGTGTTCCGGAGCAGTAGCAAGCTACCCTGGCTCAGTGGAAACACTAGGAGACATTTCCCGGTAAGAGGGGCTACTAAGGATAAACAACTAGATAGTCAGATACAACACATACCAAGCATTTCAATAACATACACACAATATGCTCGATATGTGCAAATACAACATGGCATCACAACATGACTCTACAACTCAAGTATTTATTCATTAGGCTTCGAGGAGCGAGATATTACAAACAGGGGTCTCATGACCCAACATTCAGAGCATACAAATCAAAGCACAAGCAGAAGCTATCATGTCTGAGTACAGACATCTATGAATGAAAAAGGCTGAAAGCCTGACTATCTACCAGATCCTGCCGAGGGCACAAGATCGTAGCTGAGGTAACAAGCTAAACGTCGAAGTCCAAGCGGAACTACTAGTGAGACCGAAGTCTCTCTGCAAAAACATAAAATAGGCAAATGTGAGTACAAATGTACCCAGCAAGACTTACATCAGAACTATCTACATATGCATCATTATAAACAAAGGGGATGGTGGGGTTTAACTGCAGCAAGCCAGCTTTGACTCTGTGGCTATCCTAAACTACGACCGCAAGCAACTCTTTTGAGGTGGCGCACACGAGTCCACATATTCACCATATAAATACACCACTATGGATCCGCTCCTGTCTCCCTACGGGAACACCATCCATAGCACTCACGCTTTTCTTGCGTATTTTAGAGTATCCACTTTCACTTGTCTATGAACTATGCAAGGGGTCCAAATTTCCATATCCGAGGAATCCGGCTATTCGAATAGATAATGATAACCCTGCAGGGGTGTACTTCTTCACACACGCTTTCGCCACTTATCGCCCTGTACACGTCATGTACCTCGGCAACCTTCAAGCGGAAGCCGGGCGAGGGAGTCGGCCACGACCTGACTAACCGAACAAGTCTCTAGTCCAGGTTTATCGCCTATTCGGGTTCCATCCACAAGGAGATCCGGCCGGGGTGTCGCTCACGGCCCCAAACGATGTGAGCAGGGTTCCCAAGCCCACCATCCGGGTGCCACTTGGTACACCGTGCCACTGTGCCTAGTCTGTCCCAAGCCCACCTGTACCGGGTGCCACTTGGTAGACTACTAACACTACCTACAAACACCAGAAACTAGTTGCAACTCCTGGACAGAGGTCATGTTGATTAATAAGTCGAGAGGGGTCGAGTTACCGGAACCCAATGTGTGGTAGTAACTGGTCATGGATCACGAACACAGAACTCAGTTCCTGAAGACGGCTGCAATGAGACAACCCACCATGTACTCCTACATGGCCTCTCACCGCTACCTTTACCAAATCGTGTTCACACACTTAGCTCTCAATGGTAGGACATGTTAACACACCTCTGATTCATCCCCGATGAATCAGACCTGACTCAACTCTAAGCAGTAGCAGGCATGACAAACAAGCATGAATGAGTAGGCACAACAGGGCTCAAACAACTCCTACTCATGCTAGTGGGTTTCATCTATTTACTGTGGCAACGATAGGTCATGCAAAGGATAAAGGGGTTCAGCTACCGCAGCAAGTAACAGATGAATCGGTGTTGTCCTAATGCAGTAAAAGAGAGCAGGAGCGAGAGAGTAGGATTGTATCGGAATGAACAAGGGGGTTTTGCTTGCCTGGCACTTCTGAAGATAACATTGAGTCTTCATCAGTGTCAATGATCACATCATCGGTACAGCGTCTACCGAGGGGGGGACAATTACCGGCAAACACAGAAGAAACACGATCAATGCAATGCACAATATGATGCATGCTATGACATGGCAATATGAATGTGTTTTGGGCTAATGCACCTAGCTATGATTTAAATGAAGTTGGTTTGAATACATGATTCAAATTCAAACTCCATACGTGATTATTCAAATGCCATTTAAAAGATTTGTGCTAAACAGCAGTTATAAGTTGTTCTAACATGCATGAAAATGGTACATATGGATTCCTTGAATTTTTTTGATAATTTTTCATATATAAATTATTTCATTTGGAGTTACAGTTGAATTTCTATGAATATTAGAAGTTTATGCAATTTTCTGGAATTTATAAATCATTTCCTAATTTATTTTAATTCCAGAAAGGAATTATTGCGTCAGCATGACCTCATGCTGACCTCAGCATGTCAACGGGCGCCGTCCAGGTCAAACTGACCTGTGGGCCCTGCGTGTCAGTGTCTGGACTAACTAACTTAATTAAAATTAACCCTAACTAACTTGGTTAGCCGGGCGGGGCCCGCATGTCAGTGAGTCAGTGGCTTAACTAAAATTAGTTATTAATTTAACCAAAAGTTAGCAGGGGCCGGGCCCACACGTCAGTGACCCAGGGGGGTCAAATCCCTGGTCAACCGGGGCTGATCCACCGGCGTCTAGCCGCCGGCAACGACCAGACGCGGCGGAGGCTCGGGAATCGCCCACAGGGCACGATTCGAGCTGCGGCTAGGTGCGTCGGAGTGCCCTCGCCGGCGTGCGTCGTTAGGTGGTGCTAGCTGGGCCTGGGGTAGCCGGAGTCGATGGCGGCGAGCTCGGTTGCGGCCGCCGGAGCTCGGGTGAGACACGGGCGACCACTAGGGGGCACGGGAGGGCGAGCTGCGGCATGCAACAGGCTCGTGGAGACGTTCTGAGCACGATGGTGTACTCGGGTGGGAGCTCCAGTGGCTGCAGTGACGGCGGCGACGAGGTCAGCGGCAGCCGGAGCTCGGGTTAGGCGGGGCAGCTAGCTAGGGGACGAGAACAGAGGGGGCGAGCAAAGAGAGGAGATGAGGAGCTCACGGGGAGTCGGTTGAAGAAGACGGCGATCTCAGGGAGGCCCTGTGGACGACGAATCGGGCGGCGGCATCCGGTGGCCGTGGATGGGGAAGAAGGGTCGCAGCGTCGTCTTGGGGTCCTCCGGCCTTGCGTCGGTCGGCGGAGAGGTGCTCGGGTTCTAGGCGGAGCTCGTGGGCTGGTCAGAGAAGCGAGGGGGAGGCGGTGGCCGCGGCAGCAGCAAGTGGCGGCGACGGGCTCCGCTCGGGCGCGTGAGGGAGAGAGAGCAGAGGAGGGGGAGGAGCGAGGGAGAGCGCGAGGGGTTCCAGGGAGAGTGAGAGAGAGGCCAGGGGTGTCGTGGCGTCTCCAGGCGCATCGGGGAGGAAGGCAACCAGGCAGGAGGTGGCGCACGGCGGCGCGCGCGGCCGACAGGCAGCTGCCTGCCTGCTCTGGCGGGAGGAAGCAGGTGGCTGGCACGGGCCAGCACAGTGCTGGGCCGGCCAGCGGGCTGCCAGGTAAGGCCAGGTAAGTTCTGCTCTTTTTTATATTTCTGTTCTGTTTTATTTTTATTTAATCTTTTGCCACCGTTTTGAATTTAAAATAATTCAAACAATGCCAAGAACTCCTCTGAATATTTTTATTTTGCTAGATGGACTTTCCCAAAAGCTCATAAAATATTTCAGGGGTATTTGAAATTATATTCTAATTATATGAATATAATTCAAATTCAAATAGCTAATGATTTAAATTCAAAGTCCCCAAAATAAATCCTTTTAAAATGTTCATTATTTTTGGTTTGGATCAAAACCCTTGCCAAAAATATTAAACATCTAAGAAGAGCAGTTTGGAACAATGAATGAGATTTTAGGGTTTTTGCCCTTTTTTATTTAGGGTTTTGAGGCTTCCAAATTTCCTCAGTTCAAGTTTCAAAATTTAAACATGATGCAAACACTAGGCAGCACCAGAAGCTAGGGATGTGACAACTCACCCCCACTAAACAAGAATCTCGTCTCGAGATTCAAGCGTAGGGTAAGATGAAGGGGAAACGCAACTAGTATAATCTTCATGATCCAGGTTGCACTTCAAATGAACATCGATTCAATCACCATCTTTGTCTTGTCGTCTAGCTCTGAGAACTCCAACTAACATGACAATGAGAGGAAAGGAAAAACCCTAAAAGAATCGTTCTTCTCGAAGGTCGAACAACTCAGGATTAACTCTCGGGATGAGACATAGCAACACCACTCGAGCTAAGACACAAAACACACATCTAGAGGGATGGAGTGGAACAAATGACGAGGGTTCACTAGGTAGACAACAATTTTCACGCTTAAGAAGGTGGTGAATGGTTGTCAACGTAGCGAGGAGTTGAGTTGCCATGATACCACAACGAGGCACCTTAGGGATGGTGACTCGTAGACATATATCCCCCTTAAGTGGCAAAAAGAATTACCTTTGATTCAGACATCATTGAAACTCTTTAAACCAGCCTAAGGCAATTCTCGAGCGATCGTTTGGAGGGGGTCGGTAGAATGGCATACTCGGACTTGGATGATGTGGATTACCTTGTTGAAGACAACGTAATGGATGAATTTGCTTATCACCGGAAATGGAAGGGACCCATGGTAGAATGGCCCATTGGCGGTGCAAGCTGGGAACAAAATGCAAATGCTGGGAATGATTCTGGTAACTGGGGAAGAACCCAACAATAGAGAGTGAATTCACTGTTGGAGTGGTTATAGCATAACCGAAGAGACTAGGAGCAATCCCGGTTAGTGCCGAAGATAACACCTAGCGCTTGTGCGTGCTCTCAAGAACTTGAGCATTTCCACAATCATCAAGGTTTTACCAACATCCGTGTCAAGGATCCTGGCAACACAACATACTACCATGATGGCTAATGATGGATGATGCAGATGCAAAGGAATATAACACTTTCTCAGATTTCACCTTAGCGAGGCCAAGGAAACAAAATCTGGATGATCGACCGAGAGACATTTAGCACTCCGCTTCTAATGTTCTACTTGATGTGCTAGCGTAACCCATTCATAAAGACAGTTTGATATCTAGAACATCAAGTAAAAGGTCGAACTTCGGGAACACAAAAATCATAAGGTACAACTAGGAGGTAAATCCTACGAAATCCTTATGGGGAGGTGGCCAACTTCTTCAATCAATATACTACAATAATAGGTCTTCCGGCTGGTGTGTTGGCCATGACATCCACTTTACCGGTTATCGAGGGACCAGTATTATAGTTCTTGGGAAATGTTCCAACCATTATATCTGCCTGAGATTCAGATCTGGTTAGTGTCAGGATATTCCAGACCCATCGAGTCTAGGAGGAAAAATGAAAGTTTGCAACACAAAACGACGAAATGACGTTGCGAGATTCTCGGGAAATGAACTACGATAGCAAGCTCCAAAACATGAGCTGGTTCTGCTACATACATGTGAACACGCTGTCCCAGACATGCATGACCACGTAGTAGTCTTATAATAAAACACTACCGAGCTCAGGTTGGGAACCATCATCGAGGATGTCGAAGTCTTGTGCATGACCTAGGATTAGCACATCAACTCCTTTTCCTTGAACAAATCAATCAGTGGCTTTGTGTGCTAGGGACACATATAGGATGAAGGTTGCAAGCCTCCAGACTACAGAATACTTCGCACGTGTGCATGACTGATTTGGGATGATTCCAAAGGAAACAAAACAATCTTCCTCGAATTCATGGCGGCAACTTACATCAGATGCACATGAATTAGAGGAAGTGACTACTTTCATCCAAGCATAGGCTTCATGAACGGAACACGAAGGCATTGCTTACAAAGTTTCCAACACTAGGTTGATGTTCAACATGAATCATGGGGGAGACAAAATTGCTGCTGATAGGCTCAACAACAACTCATCGGAATTTCCATATCACTGGACTTCCACCATCATGTGAACATGGTGATAGTATTGGTCAGACCAAAAGATGTAATGGTATATGCTCGAGGGATCTACCACGAGTAAAACAACATTACGAGCATCGTTGGTACTGATTTGATTTGACGATAGCCCACACTCAAATCAAAGGATTGATAAGACAATAGGTCCAATAACTGATCACAGGGACCAATCAATGAAGATATCATCTTTCTTCAACACACACTACACAAGAATATCCCTTTGGAACGAACTAAGTTAGGTAAGCTTTTATCTTCCAACTCTCCAAGTTGTCGTTTAGCTTAACCAACCAGCTCAGAGGTATCCAACACGAATTCTTGGAGAAAGGGTGGTTTACAGGAATAAACCAACTTGATCACGAACTCAGCATAGCGGTCAGGTGACAACCTGGTAATACTTCCGAGAAGATATACGGAAAATCACGAACCACCATATGTTACTAAGCTCGAGAACAATCTTGCTTTTTAGGGCAAGATGATATGATCAAATGAGCGAGGACTTGACAAAATCCTAACTCATCAATCAAAGAGTGCACCAGGAAATAAGGACTAGGTAGCACGATCAGTCTTAGAATGATGATTCAAAAACCAACACGCTAAGAATGAAATTATTATCCTTTAACTACCAAGCAACGAGGTTGCTGGGAGTACTGATTTCACACATCACAATTCATTTGTCGGTATTCCGGTTGCAATAACACAAGAACCAAGGAATGAACAATGATGGCAAGAAGTATCACTGTACCAAGAGTTCATAGGATGGTGTGCAATTCCTATAACAATCCCGATATAAAAGATGGTAATACTCCAAGGTAGAACAGAGGAAAAGCTGGATTAGCAATTTGTTCTGCGGAGAACAACTTCTTTGATCCAATCCTGGATATGGAAGAGGTACTGGAGTTTGTTTCTCCTAGTCATTCCGCGATAGAATGGCTTGATGGACCACAAGAGTAATAGGCATCGATAAACGAACGCACGCATACTCTTGACTATCAATTGATAGACGAGGGTCAGTAGACAACTAAAGAGGGACAACTCAAAGGAACATATAACTTTCTGAGTTGTGGATGCATAGATTAGTATGTCGAACCAAGTTCCACATAATTCTTCCGGATAACCCATGCAGAAAGGTTGAGCTGGCAGAGTCACAACATAGCATGGAGAACTCATCGAGAGCACTCTTGTTGTCATCTTTTGGTTCAGAAGAACTCCTGCCAAGAATGGTTCATGGTAATTGGAAGAAGGATGTACCACGAACCTCGAGGACTATCGCAAAGGTTACTAATATCCTAAGGGAACTAGCAACACTATCAACATGATGTAAGTAGGGTGAATCTCGTGTTCAAGAACCCAGGAATAGAATACCTACTCCTAAGTAGCATCACGATATGCTTTTGAGAGTGATGGCCAGAATCTTCACACTAGGAACACAAAACGTTGCTAGATTACTAGGTGACTCCCTAAAACACCTAGGGTCATAATAGTAGCTCCAACATATATGTCAAGGCAATAAATTACCTCAACGCACCGGTTAGTGTGCTTATTCTGACTATAAGGGACATCGGGAACGGAAAGAAAGGATTTGCAAATGCATCAAACTATTTAGAAACCTGGGATGACTCGGACAGCATAACGGCTGTAAATGCTCAGAAAAGATTTGAGACATTCACAAAAATGGTGGCATAACCACTCAGAAGCACAATATCAAGGTTTCGAGATCGTCAGTAACATACAGAAATAGTAGGAACTGAACTGGGGTTTGAAACCAACAATCTTATAAGTCTACTGATTAGTAACACGTGATCCTGATAGAAAGAGGAGATAGCCTAGTTCCTTAACCCCGCAGGAAAGATAAGATGACTCAGATCAGAAGGCATAAGGTATAAGGAGTAAAAAGAGCCTTACGTTCCATCCCACAATCAATTCCCTCATATAACTAAAGAATTTCTAGACTCAACTTCGACCAGTTTGGCTTGGTAATCCTACAGGCAGTCAAGCTCTGATACCAACGCTGTCAGGACCCCGACTCAATGCCACATCGATCTAGCATGTAACACCTCATATCACTTTGCGGCCTCACGCACGGTATTCCCACGGGTGTCGCCTTACCTTTTCCCGGGACCGTTTGCGCCTTTTGGCACACGTATATGACAGTGTCGCTAGCATCCATATGATAAGGATCCCGGGCTGACATGGCTAGTCGTAAACCCAAAGTGGCACAAACTTACAGGGACAGGCAACCATGACCCAGCATCGAACGTGTCGGTCATCAGCGAGTGAATCCAGGCTGTAGCACTGGGCTAGCAGGACTCCGGTGAACCGGGCTGTAGCAGGCTAACAGGACTCCGGTATCCATCGCGTGACATTTCCCCGAAGGGACAGACACAGGAACGAAGAACGACACTTGCCGGCCAGCCTAAGTGTTCCGGAGCAGTAGCAAGCTACCCTGGCTCGGTGGAAACACTAGGAGACATTTCCCGGTAAGAGGGGCTACTAAGGATAAACAACTAGATAGTCAGATACCACACATACCAAGCATTTCAATAACATACACACAATATGCTCGATATGTGCAAATACAACATGGCATCACAACATGACTCTACAACTCAAGTATTTATTCATTAGGCTTCGAGGAGCGAGATATTACAAACAGGGGTCTCATGACCCAACATTCAGAGCATACAAATCAAAGCACAAGCAGAAGCTATCATGTCTGAGTACAGACATCTATGAATGAAAAAGGCTGAAAGCCTGACTATCTACCAGATCCTGCCGAGGGCACAAGATCGTAGCTGAGGTAACAAGCTAAACGTCGAAGTCCAAGCGGAACTACTAGTGAGACCGAAGTCTGTCTGCAAAAACATAAAATAGGCAAACATGAGTACAAATGTACCCAGCAAGACTTACATCAGAACTATCTACATATGCATCATTATAAACAAAGGGGACGGTGGGGTTTAACTGCAGCAAGCCAGCTTTGACTCTGTGGCTATCCTAAACACGAGTCCACATATTCACCATATCAATACACCACTATGGATCCGCTCCCGTCTCCGTACGGGAACGCCATCCATAGCACTCACGCTTTTCTTGCGTATTTTAGAGTATCCACTTTCACTTGTCTATGAACTATGCAAGGGGTCCAAGTTTCCATATCTGAGGAATCCTGCTATTCGAATAGATAATGATAACCCTGCAGGGGTGTACTTCTTCACACACGCTTTCGCCACTTATCGCCCTGTACACGTCATGTACCTCGGCAACCTTCAAGCGGAAGCAAGCCGAGGGAGTCGGCCACGACCTGACTAACCGAACAAGTCTCTAGTCCAGGTTTATCGCCTATTCGGGTTCCATCCGCAAGGAGATCCGGCCGGGGTGTCGCTCACGGCCCCAAACGATGTGAGAAGGGTTCCCAAGCCCACCATTCGGGTGCCACTTGGTACACCGTGCCACTGTGCCTAGTCTGTTCCAAGCCCACCTGTACCGGGTTCCACTTGGTAGACTACTAACACTACCTACAAACACCAGAAACTAGTTGCAACTCCTGGACAGAGGTCATGTTGATTAATAAGTCGAGAGGGGTCGAGTTACCGGAACCCAATGTGTGGTAGTAACTGGTCATGGATCACAAACACAGAACTCAGTTCCTGAAGACGGCTGCAATGAGACAACCCACCATGTACTCCTACATGGCCTCTCACCGCTACCTTTACCAAATCATGTTCACACACTTAGCTCTCAATGGTAGGACATGTTAACACACCTCTGATTCATCCCCGATGAATCCGACCTGACTCAACTCTAAGCAGTAGCAGGCATGACAAACAAGCATGAATGAGTAGGCACAACAGGGCTCAAACAACTCCTACTCATGCTAGTGGGTTTCATCTATTTACTGTGGCAACGACAGGTCATGCAAAGGATAAAGGGGTTCAGCTACCGCAGCAAGTAACAGATGAATCGGTGTTGTCCTAATGCAGTAAAAGAGAGCAGGAGCGAGAGAGTAGGATTGTATCGGAATGAACAAGGGGGTTTTGCTTGCCTGGCACTTCTGAAGATAACATTGAATCTTCATCAGTGTCAACGATCACATCATCGGTACAGCGTCTACCGAGGGGGGGACAATTACCGGCAAACACAGAAGAAACACGATCAATGCAATGCACAATATGATGCATGCTATGACATGGCAATATGAATGTGTTTTGGGCTAATGCACCTAGCTATGATTTAAATGAAGTTGGTTTGAACACATGATTCAAATTCAAACTCCATATGTGATTATTCAAATGCCATTTAAAAGATTTGTGCTAAACAGCAGTTATAAGTTGTTCTAACATGCATGAAAATGGTACAGATGGATTCCTTGAATTTTTCTGATAATTTTTCATATATAAATTATTTCATTTGGAGTTACGGTTGAATTTGTATGAATTTTAGAAGTTTATACAATTTTCTGGAATTTATAAATCATTTCCTAATTTATTTTAATTCCAGAAAGGAATTATTGCGTCACCATGACCTCATGCTGACCTCAGCAGGTCAACGGGCGCCGTCCAGGTCAAACTGACCTGTGGGCGCTGCGTGTCAGTGTCTGGACTAACTAACTTAATTAAAATTAACCCTAACTAACTTGGTTAGCCGGGCGGGGCCCGCATGTCAGTGAGTCAGTGGCTTAACTAAAATTAGTTATTAATTTAACCAAAAGTTAGCAGGGGCCGGGCCCACACGTCAGTGACCCAGGGGGGTCAAATCCCTGGTCAACTGGGGCTAATCCACCGGCGTCTAGCCGCCGGCAACGACCAGACGCGGCGGAGGCTCGGGAATCGCCCACAGGGCACGATTCGAGCTGCGGCTAGGCGCGTCGGAGTGCCCTCGCCGGCGCGCGTCGTTAGGTGGTGCTAGCCGGGCCTGGGGTAGCCGGAGTCGACGGCGGCGAGCTCGGTTGCGGCCGCCGGAGCTCGGGTGAGACACGGGCGACCACTAGGGGGCACGTGAGGGCGAGCTGCGGCATGCAACGGGCTCGTGGAGACGTTCTGAGCATGATGGTGTACTCGGGTGGGAGCTCCAGTGGCTGCAGTGACGGCGGCGACGAGGTCAGCGGCGGCCGGAGCTCGGGTTCGGCGGGGCAGCTAGCTAGGGGACGAGAACGGAGGGGGCGAGCAAAGAGAGGAGATGAGGAGCTCACGGGGAGTCGGTTGAAGAAGACGGCGAGCTCAGGGAGGCCCTGTGGACGACGAATCGGGCGGCGGCATCCGGCGGCCGTTGACGGGGAAGAAGGGTCGCGGCGTCGTCTTGGGGTCCTCCGGCCTTGCGTGGGTCGGCGGAGAGGTGCTCGGGTTCTAGGCGGAGCTCGTGGGCTGGTCAGAGAAGCGAGGGGGAGGCGGTGGCCGCGGCAGCAGCAAGTGGCGGCGACGGGCTCCGCTCGGGCGCGTGAGGGAGAGAGAGCAGAGGAGGGGGAGGAGCGAGGGAGAGCGCGAGGGGTTCCAGGGAGAGTGAGAGAGAGGCCAGGGGTGTCGTGGCGTCTCCAAGCGCATCGAGGAGGAAGGCAACCAGGCAGGAGGTGGCGCACGGCGGCGCGCGCGGCCGACAGGCAGCTGCCTGCCTGCTCTGGCGGGAGGAAGCAGGTGGCTGGCACGGGCCAGCACAGTGCTGCGCCGGCCAGCGGGCTGCCAGGTAAGGCCAGGTAAGTTCTGCTCTGTTTTATATTTATGTTCTGTTTTATTTTTATTTAATCTTTTGCCACCGTTTTGAATTTAAAATAATTCAAACAATGCCAAGAACTCCTCTGAATATTTTTATTTTGCTAGATGGACTTTTCCAAAAGCTCATAAAATATTTCAGGGGTATTATAAATTATATTCTAATTATATGAATATAATTCAAATTCAAATAGCTAATGATTTAAATTCAAAGTCACAAAAATAAATCCTTTTAAAATGTTCATTATTTTTGGTTTGGATCAAAACCCTTGCCAAAAATATTAAACATCTAAGAAGAGCAGTTTGGAACAATGAATGAGATTTTAGGGTTTTTGCCCTTTTTTTATTTACGGTTTTGAGGCTTCCAAATTTCGTCAGTTCAAGTTTCAAAATTTAAACATGATGCAAACACTAGGCAGCACCAGAAGCTAGGGATGTGACAGTGGGCCCTACACACAAATATACACGTACACAATATACTCAACAGCCCCAAGGCTATGGTCTTGGTATTTGGACTGTCAATTTGTTTGCCGGCCGCATGTGCTCTTATAGTCTTATCCCTTTTTTTAGTGAAGTGAGCTAATAGTGGCTCTTGGCGTCTTCTTGAGAAGCAGCACTAGTAGACGAAGACTATTATCTCCACGTAACATGTACGCAGTTCACATGCATGCCAGCACCTTCCCCTCTTTTTTTTTCACCGTGGAGGCGGTTCTCCGGGGGCAACTCTGCCACGGTCTGAGTGGCGCGCACAACGAGGGCCGTCTGGGCGGCTTGAGGACGCTGAGGGCGACTCAAGGCGCGGATGTTGACCCGGCAGTGGTAGGCGACTCAAGGCGCTGATGGAGGTGAGGATGAGGCGGAGACAAGTCCGTGGCTTCCACCTCCCCTCTCGGCCTGAACACCGTATCCGATGCACCTTTGGCCAAGTTTGGACCGGACGTACTATGTGCATGTACGCGGTTGCGTAGTTTTCTCCCAATCTGCACGTAGATAGTTTGAATTAGAACTTTGAGTTTCTTCCTTGCTTGAATAAATACTCCTTGGAACTACCACTTGATTCCTTTACGTGGGGACAAATGCATGAGGGATTTCATGCATTCTGTGCGTGGACCCAGCTGCCGCTAGAAAACATGGAGGCTGCTCGCAACTTGACACGCAGATGCTCCGCGGCAGCATGATAGCGTCCCCTTTCTTTTCTTTTTGCTTTGATGAACAGATGGCTTCATGTGACAGAATAGCTAGCACTGTAATGTTACTGGTAACCACGCAGCAGATCGTCTTCGCCCAAGTAGTAGCAACAGTGATCCACCAAATCTCTTTGTGAATCGCTGTGTTGCTCTCGCCTTATAAAACTGTAACCAGCGAAAGTTGTATGGTAGCGTACCCGGATCGGTCTCGTACTTCCGAGCTAGGCAAAAAAACTGGCTGGTCAAACACGGAAACACAACAATAGAGAGTCAGACTCGACGGATTGCCTAACGACGCGTGCGGCGGCGCACGCAATTCCAATCTTCTCGATCTCAAATTTTGTCAATGAAATTTTTATTCTCGCCCATGAGTTGTAGCAGATGAACGATGAACTTGCCGGCTCTGCCTAAGACTGCCCCACACCGGGTTCTTCTGGGAGCTTGTGCGTGTATGTGGTGATGTACTGGCTCTAGTGGACTACTTTTCTCCTTTCAGATGGATTTGACACGGAGGCCGTGCCCATCAGCTTTTCCCACTGTTTGTTGATGGCGTAGACCCTCTTCACGCCGGCTTTTACTTCACCCGGCGGATTGTGGGCTTCTCAATCCCTGTGATAGATCCCTCAAAAAACTCAACACCACCTTGCGCCAGCCCCACGGTGGGCGCCAACTGTCGTGGAATTAACACGTCAGATGTCCTAGTGTGAGGACTTAGTCGTGAGGCCAGCACATCTATGTGGTAGCTTGAGAGGGGTTGAGCAGAATCGAGAAGGCGCAACACAAGACAAAGATTTAGAGAGCTTCGGGCCCCGGGAAACATCATCCGGTAATAACCCTACATGTTGTTTGAGGCTAGATCTCATTATCATCACGAGGGACTCGCCGTAAACCGGCTCTTTGTGTCTAGCCCTAGAGATTGTTTCTTCTTTTCTCTCCCTCTTTGGGGAGCCCTGCCCCTTCTTATATATGTTGAAGGGGCGGTTTACATCAACTGTTCCTAGTTGGATTAGGACTACTCTATTACACGTGAAGTCCTAGTCTTGCTTCCTTTGTAAAGGAATATTTCTTGTGCTTTCCTCATAAACCGGCCCACCATAGCGTGATCCGGCCTTCCATAAACCGCCCGTTGGGCCACCGCATCTTGTCGCTCCTCTGACCCGCCTGCCGGATTACCAATGAGTCTTAAACCGTCAGGTCCAAGTGGGTCGCCGGTGAATCGCCAAACTCTAGCCGGGTCATACATCCGGCGGTTTATACCGCGGGGTATATCCCCGACATGGTGTTTCCCTCCCTTTGTGTTTGGCATTTAATTTGCTGGCCTGCTTGAAGACCCAGCACTCTCTATGGGTGTGGTTTGCAGGTTTCTCCGGGGTGCCATGAATTTGGCATAGTCTGTCCAGGACTCTGTTCAGACTGGACGGTCCCTCTTTACTGCCTTTAAATGGGTTCTTTTGCTGATCAGGTCGAGAGCCCCTAAATCCGGCATTGACCGTTGTGTTGTCCGAGCCCTCTTCCTTGTTTTGGCGTTTGTTTTTATTACGCCGTGGCTTCCCGTTGCCATCCCTTATTTCGGATGTGCTCAGGTCACTGCTGCCTTTACGGGCTAGCCAGGTATCTTCACCCGTGCAAAAGTTGTTAAGGCTGTCATTGTCCTTGACTTTTCTTGGCCGAGGTGTCTGGCGAGCCATTCGTCACAGATGCTGTGTTTGAATGCCACTAAGGCTTCGGCGTCCGGACAGTCGACAATTTGATTCTTCTTAGTGAGGAATCTGTTCCAAAGCTTGCGGGCAGACTCTCCGGGCTGTTGGATTATGTGACTTAGATTGTCTGCATCCTGAGGCCCGACATATGTCCCTTGAAAATTGGCCCTGAAAGCGTCTTCGAGTTCCTCACAACTCCCAATTGAGTTTTCGGGGAGGATTTTCAACCAGTGTCGAGCTGGTCCCTTCAGCTTGAGGGGAAGGTATTTGATGGTGTGTAGGTCATCCTCACGAGCCATGTGAATATGCAGGATAAAATCCTCGATCCAGACCCCTGGGTCCGTCATTCCGTCGTATGCCTCTATGTTCAGAGGATTAAAACCTTATGGGAATTCATGGTCGAGTACTTCTTTGGTGAAGCACAGAGGGTGAGCAGCCCCTCTGTATCTGGACGCGCTGTGGCATGCAGTTGGCTGTTGTTGTGTCCGGAGTTTATTCCGAACTGGTATTTGGCTTGTATGAGCATTTTGGTGACCATAGTCCCTCGCTGGGGTGTGTCCTTTGGATCCATAGATAGACCTGGCTGCACCGGCTTTCTTATCCAAATGCCCACGCAGATCGTGCGCGGCGTCAGTAGCCGTTGTGTTGCGGTTGTGGAGCGGTACGTCTGGTCTCCTGGTCGTATTATTCTTTGGTAGAACGGCCTCGTCGTCGAATTATGGTAGTAGCTTGCGCTTTGGATAGCTTTTCGTATGGCGATCGTCGTCATATCTTTCTTCGGTGTCTAGCACTTTATTCCATTTGCGACTGAGCGTTTCCTGTGCGGCCTTGAGCCGTTGCTTCTGCTTCTTTAGACTTCTTGTTGTGGCCATAAGCTTTCGGTGGTGGTTGTCTCATTCCACTCATTCGTCCGGAATGATGAATGCATCTTCGTTCGGGTTGTGTTCCTATTCTGGGGCGGTTTCATGAGCTCGTCCCTCCGGATCATTGTGATCTGGTATTTTCTCCGAACTCGGTTTGGCGTGACCTGGCTCGTCCTGCTCTATCGCTGGGTCCATGTGGTCGTTGCTGCCTTCGGGGTTTACTGGTATGTCAATCCTTCTTGCGCTCTGGTCACTATTTTTACTGTTGTTGGACTTTGAGCGGCGTCTGCGCCTCGGTTTTGGCTTTTGCCCGGGTGTTCTATCTTCCGGATTATCGTTGTCGTCCTTCTTGGGCGTATCCACCATGTATCTATCATGTGACAAGGTAGTAGTCCCGCGCCCCAGAGATTCTGGAGCTTCTCCTGCATCTCATCCATACCGTCGATGTCTTCGGAGTCGAAGTCAAGAACGTCGGTTAAATCATCGATCGTGGCAATGAAGTGGGTGGTGGGTGGGCAACAAATTCCATCGTCACCTGCTTCCCACTCAGGCCGGACATAGTTCGTCCCAGAGCCTCCTGACAAAGAGAGAGACTTTAATGAGTTCAGCATGTGGCCAAAGGGCTAGTGCTGGAAGATGTCCGCAGCAGTAAACTTCATTACCGGAGCCTAATCTGGCCCGACTAGCTCAAGGGTATGCGGACTGGGACCAACAACCGGATACGATCCCGGGGGCCCGAGGTTACAGGCCTCGACAGAGGTGAGACCTGTGTTCGGCTCCACCGCTGATGAGTATGCGGCCCGCGGGGCGGGGTCCACCCCTCCATCCTTAGGCAACGCAACCTGCTCCGGATTTAGATCCAGGGCTACTGCCGGGGTGATATCCCGAGCATTGTCCGACAGCAGGTCTATGCCGTGCTCGTCGTGACTGTCCGGCGCTCCTGGCACAGGCCCGAATCCGTCGAAGATCCGCCATGTAGCTCAAGTTTCCGAACCTGACCTCGTGGCCAGGGGCATAGCTGTCGATTTGCTCCAGATGACCAAGCGAATTGGCCTGCAGTGCGAAGCCGCCGAACACAAGGATCTATCCGGGGAGAAGAGTCTCCCCGTGGACCGTGTTGTTGGCGATTGAAGATGCCATCAAGCCTCGAAGCGACGACACAGAGGAACTCTCAATTAAAGAACCAATGTCGGTGTCAAAACCGGCCGATCTTGGGTAGGTGGTCCCGATCTGTGCGTCTTAGGCTGATGGTAACAAGAACCAAGGGACACAATGTTTACCCAGGTTCGCGCCCTCTCGATGGAGGTAAAACCCTACTTCCTGCATGATTAATATTGAAGATATGTGTAGTACAAGAGTAGGTCTACCACGAGATCGTAGAGGCTAAACACTAAGAGCTAGCCTATGATGGTATGATTGTCATTGTCATCGTACTTCTAAGGACCATCCTCTCCGGTTTATATAGACACCGGAGAGAGCTAGGGTTTACATGGAGTCGGTTACAAGGAAGGAAATATAATATCCGGATCGCCAAGCTTGTCTTCCACGCAAAGGAGAGTCCCATCCGGACATGGGCCGAAGTCTTGAGTCTTGTATCTTCACGCTTCAATAGTCCGGACGATGTATATAGTCCAGCAGTCCGGATACCCCCTTATCCAGGACTCCCTCACCCTTGCCCCATATATAAAGGAGAAGGGGAGTTGGCGGCCGGCCTAGGGAGCGCGCAAAGTGTGGGGAGTCCTACTAGGACTCCCTAGCACTACTAGGGAAAAGCCTATACACAGAATCTTAGCAGCAGCGCGGCTCAAAAAGGAGCACTGCTGCTAATTAGTAGTAGCGCATGTGCGCGAAACTCGCTACTGACAAGTTTGTAGCAGTAGCGCGCTCGGTGTAAACCGCGCTGCTACAAATATCGACCGGCGGGTGTCCACCAAACTCCATTTAGCAGCAGCGCGGTGCCGCGAGCCGTGCTACTGCTATGGATGTAGTAGTAGCGCGCTTTTTCTGAGGTCGCTGCTGCTAAATTTCAAATTGGCACACTTTTTGTCCCGGTTAGCAGTAGCGTCGTTGCCCAAAGCGTGCTGCTGCTACTTCCTTAGGAGCATCGCGTTTTAAATCCCGCGCTATTGCTAATCCGCACCAACCCACCACCTTTTCCCCACCCGTCCCTCCACCTCCCCCTCCTCTCTTCCCTTTCCATTACCTCCCACATGCTCCCACTCTCACTCTTCTTCTTACTCAATACTTTTCCCCCATTACTCTCTCTCTTCTATCTACCTTTCTCTCTCTTCATTACTCCTACCTAAGTACACTACCTCCATTAATGCATCTCCTTTCTCTTTTTCCTTCCCCTCCACTAGTTGAAGTTGTCTCCTCCCAAATTAGGTAGCTAGGTAGATGTAGGATTTAGTGAAGTGACCTATTTGCCCCCTAACTAGATCTATCTTTGTCAAGAAGAGCTTTGTGCACTTTTGATCTCCTTATAACATCATCTCCACCGTGTGCTCGATCTCGAGATAGAAGTGATGAAAATTTCATGTTTTTGCAAAATGGAAATATGTTTATGTGTGTGTGATATGTTTGTGGAAATTGTGTGTGTGGCATGAGTTGACGCGAAATTGTGCTTTTGAGTTGCCTATGTTTTGCCGAAATGTCGATTTATTTCCGTTTCGGCGAATTCCGGGCAAACTCTAGATCCATATATGTCCTATTTTTAGGGAAGGTCATGCCGAATTTTTTTATGGCTTTGATGCATGCACGTAGTTTTATAATCAATTTGTTTTATTATTACCGTGCAGACGTTCATGATGGTCAGTGGAACAATGGTGAACAGGTGGTTGCAGTCGGCGGTGCAGGACATGAAAGAAAATAACCTGACAGAGGTTTTATGTCCGTGTCGAAAATGCAAAGGAATAGTTTGGCTCGACCCCTATGACGATGGTCGTGTCGAAGCGTACCTGCTCATGACTGGTTTCATGGATGGCTATACTCGGTGGATAACTGAAGATGAGGATGACGATGTTGAGGATGTCGACGGGGCAGGCAATGATGACATGGGGCAAGACGAAGAGATGATCGATAATGGCAGCGGGGAAGAGGCCGGACATGGCGGCGGAGAAGGGGCCGGGCATGGCGGAGGAGAAGGGGCCGGACATGGCTGCGGAGAAGGGGCCGGGCATGGCGGAGGAGAAGGGGCCGGACATGGCTGCGGAGAGAACGACATGGACTCCACGCAGCAGAGTTTGTTGGTACTAAGTTTAATCATGCGGGACCCTCATGTTCAAGCATTGCTTCGTAAGGACACGAGTACTGAGAGAGCTACTTCTAGAGAGGATGCTAAGCTGGAGCTACTGGTGGTAGACTCGAACACTCCATTCTATGATAGTTGCAATCCTAAGGTGACCCGCTTGAGTTTCACGCTCCAACTCCTGAAGACGAAGGCTAAAAACAAATGGACCGACACTAGCCTCGATGAGCATCTCAAGTACCCTCGGGTAATCTATGTCGTACTAGTGTTGATGAGGCCAAGAAGATCGTGTGCCCTCTTGATCTGCCACACGTTAGATACCATGCATGCATCAACGATTTCATAATTTATCGGAAGGAGCATGAGGAAAAAACAAGTTGTCCGATGTGCAATGCTTCTCGATACAAGAAGGCCAGGAAGAAATGTCCCCAGAAAGTTGTATGGTACTTACCGATCACTCCCCGTCTCCAGAAGTATTTGTTAGATCCCAAGGAAGCAAAGCTAATGCGCTAGCACGTGGAGAGGAAGAAGCCCGACGATGGAGATGATCCGAAGCTGAGACACGTGAAGGATGGAAGCCAGTGGAGGGTGTTGAACAACTTCTATTGGTATTTCGAATGTGATGCAAGGAACATCGTGCTCGGCGCATGTACCGATGGCATGAATCCGTTTGGCAACCAGAACACCAACCATGGCACATGGCCCATGTTTGTATGGATGTACAACCTCCCCCCTGGTTGTGCATGAAATCGAAGTACGTTCACATGAGCATGCTTATTCAAGGGCCGAAACAACTAGGAAATAATATTAATTTGTATCTGGGGCTACTTCAAGAGGTGTTAGACACATTATGGAAAACACCGGCCAAGACATGGCACGCCAGCAAAGGCGAGTATTTCAACATGAGAGCCGCGCTGATCACGATACTGCATGACTATCTCGGTTACGGATATGTGGCAGGCCAGGTGTTCCATGGATATTGCGGATGCATGCGGTGCATGGATGATACGACGTCTCAGCAGCTAACGTCAAGGAAAGATGGCGGGTCTGGGAAAATCGTGTACATGGGGCGTCGAAGATGGCTTGAACAGGACGACCCATGGAGAAACCGTGGAGATCTATTCAATGGTCACGCTGAGCATCGAGGACCTCCAGGTAAGCATAGCGGTGCCGAAATCGATGAGTTGTTGAAACTGGAAGGAGTGCCCCGTGCCGGGAAAGACGATGAGAAAGGCACCGGAGCCACTTCTGAAGGTATGGAAGACGAGGTTTGTGTTCTGGGACTTGGAGTACTGGCACAAACTCAATACACCTCATTGACTTTATCAAATGCATATCTGTAAGAATGTCCTTGAGAGCTTGCTCGCAAAGCTGATGAACATGCCGGATAAGACCAAGGATGGGCCGAAGCCAAGAAAAGACTTGCAAGATTTGAAAATCGGGGAAGATCTGCACATGCCACCCCGTAAAATGTCAGACGAGACAGAGACGGAGACAGAGGCACGGGAGAAGAAGGGCTAGAAAATAAAGAAAGAGGATTATTTCCCCCCTTCTTGTTTCACCTTAAGTCAAGCTGAGATCAATCAATTCTTTAAGTGCCTTACCGGAGTCAAAGTTAGTTCCGGTTACTGTGGCAAGATAAGCAGATATCTAGACATGGACAAGAAAAGGTTCAGCAGGATGAAGTCTCATGTCTGCCATGTGATGATGACGCATATACTACCTGTTGCCCTTAGAGGGATAATGGACAAGCACGTCCGTGACACGCTTATTGGTCTCTGCAACTTTTTCGACGTCATCTCTCGAAAGTCGATCAGTGTGAAGCAGCTCCGAAGGCTACAGGAAGATATCGTTGTGATACTGATTGAGCTTGAGATGTACTTCCCGCCCGCGTTCTTTGACGTGATGGTGCATCTGTGTGTCCATATTGTGGATGACATAATAGACCTGGGGCCGTCATTCCTACACAACATGATGCCGTTTGAGAGGATGAATGGGATCATCAAAGGATTCGTTCGTAACATGTACCGTCCGGATGGAAGCATCGTCCAGGGCTATTTGACACAAGAGTGCATCTCTTTCTGTGAGAATTTTCTATATGGCGCAGACCAGCCGCCTGGTGTTAGTGTTGGTTTGCCCGTTAACAAGCACGATGGGAGGCTCGAAGGAGATGGTCACTGCAACGGTCGCAGGGAACTGCACGTGGCATACTCAGATCGATGCAGCGACTTTGACAGAGCAAACTTGGTAGTGCTACAACACCTAGACGAGGTAGATCCTTTCTTGGCACTACACAAAGAAATTATCGCAAAGAAGTATCGTGACCAGGGGGTCTACAGGACGAACGCCGAAGTTACTAGAGAGCACAACTCCACTTTCCTGCATTTGTTCAAAGAGCATATTATTGCCAATCCCTCGGAGGAGGGCTCTAAGGACGGATTGCTCATATACGCCTTAGCAGATGGCCCCTCGCCCAACCTCGTAACCTATCAGGCATATGATATCAACGGATACATGTTCTACATGGAGGCCAAAGATATGGACAGTGATGATCAGAACTCAGGGGTGACGATGGAATGCATGACCGCCAGCGCCAACGGCGCAACTGAATGATTTTATGGAAGGGCCGAGGAGATCTGGGAGCTTGACTACTCTGGACTGCACAACACGATGATGTTCGTGTCAGATGGGCAAAGAATGTTGAAAGAGAAACCGGATTTTCACTACCATGAGTATACCCGACGCCAAGAGCACTACCGTGAACGCTATCGCAAAAAATGATCCATGGGTACACGCTAAGCACGTGACACAATGCTTCTTCATAACCGACCCATGCAATCCGAGTCGTGTTATCGTGAGGAGAGGCAAAAGGAACATCATTGGAATGGATGGATTCGCCAACGAGGAAGACTATGATCAGTACGGCAACCCAATAAGGGAAGATGATGATGATGATGAAGTATACGTCAAAATAAGAATCAATACAACATTACCTAAGAAAAATCGTACTCCATGGAAAAGGCAAAGTCACAATGAGGGGCTCAATTAATTTTTGACGAACAAGATGGGAAAGAAGCTGACTCAAAAACGAAAACGTCAGCGCTGAGGAACCGTATGTTATCGGTCAAATGATGTAATATATATATATATATATATATATATATATATATATATATATATATATATATGTTCCTATTTTGTATACACACTTAGCCATTATTATGCATGGGTCCAATGATGTAATATATATGTTCCTATTTTGCATACATATTTAACCGTCAAATGATGCAATATATATCGCCCTCCCTTCGTTCACTGCTCTCGGAAAATAAAAGTGGGAGAAAATAAAGGAAAAGAAAAAGGAAAACTGGCAGTAGTAGTAGCGCATTTCGTATAAACCGCTACAGCTACTGAAGGTAGTAGTAGCGCGTTTTGTCCAAACGCGCTGCTGCTACGTCCTCTTAACCCAAAATTCTCACTATCCCTGCTTCATCCCCCCTTTTCCCACCAAATCCCCACTCTCTCTTCCCCCGTCGCTCGCCCCCGACCCCGGCGCCGGCACTCGCCCCCGACCCTGGCGCTCGCCCCTAACCCGGCCCTCGCCTCCGACCCCGACCCGGCCCTCGCCCCCGACCCCGGCGCCGGCGCTCGCCCCCGACCCAGGCGCTCCCCTCCAACCCCGGCGCGCTCGCCCCCGACCCGTCGACCCTCACCTCCCTCCTCTGCTTCCTCCCCTCCCAACCTCGGCCATCGTCGAGCCTGCCTCCTCGCCCCTGCACCCTCTGTAAACCCCCCATCTCTCTCTCTGCTAGGGTTCTTCGGTTAATTTACTTAGGTTTTAGTTAGGGCAGTATGTTAATTAGGTTATCTATTTAGTTATGAATTTAGCTAGGTTTCAAAATTAGCTGAATTTATATGCAAATTTGAACTGTACATGTGATATGTGGATATGTCATGTTTTGGACATGTCATGTTTGGAAAATGATCCGAGTGGCCTATGTTACGCCGGAATGTTGATTCATTTCGGTTTCGGTGAATTTCAGGCGCTCGATATGTCCATTTTTTAGCAAAGGTCATGCCGAAATTTCCCGTGAATAAAGGCATGATTTGTGCTACATAGCTGGCATATCAAGTGCTGGCATATAGATTTCTTTTTATGCCATTTCTCATTTATTCATACTTATATAAATAAATGAGGACACTTAATCATAGGAAACATGTCGAACAACGAAGAAACTGGGCCTTCTGACCAAGATGCAGACGAGATGGATTATGAGGGTGAACAAGAGTACCTCGACTATTTGACTGCTAAGCAAGGTTTGCAGGTCGGCCTCGATGATGGTACTGACGCTGACATCGACACCGACGGCGCCGACACCGATGGCGGCGCCGAGACCGGTGGGGAAGGTACTGGCGGGCAAGATACCGGCGGGGAAGGTACCGGCCCCGATGCCGCTACCGAAAAGAGGATGCATAAGAAGTAGAGGATACGAAAAACTAACAAACTAGGGATTGGATGACTTGTGATCACAAAGATGGCACCTGGCAAGTTTGAGCCGTTAGAGCCGGAAGAACCTCGCAAGTGCTATAGGAACCAAGTAGGATGCATCCTACGGGAATGCGCGAGCATCAACGACGATGACTTTAGGAGTAAAGAATATTTGACGCAGTTGCTCCTAACGAAATTGCACAAGAGATTCAAGTTCCCCGACCGGGATGATAACATAGAACAACCGTGGGATGATCCGAAGATGAAAAAGATTAACAATCACACCATGGGCATGTTCAGCAATGATTTGGCCTCCTGGAAAGGGAGGGTGAAACGAGCTATTGAGGCTGATGAACCCCTGTCCAAGATTCTGGAGGAAAATACGACACTTATGGAAGAGGAGTTCGAAAAGTTCAAGGACACTTGCGCTACCGAGGCAGCCAAGGCTAAGGCTGTAAAATTCAAGAGCCTTCAGCAAAGGAACACGGGGAAGCATCGCCTCAGAAGCCGTGGCTACCTCGGTAAAAGGCCCATATGGGATAAGGAGGACACAGACGTGAAGCCGCGGGTCTCCCAGACCCCTTCACGAAGTTCACCAACCCCTTGAAGCGTGACTTCATCAGGGCCCGCTACAAGTGGGACAAGGAGAAAAAGGTTTTTTACACGGACAAGATCACGAGGAAATTGATTAGACTACTGGAGAAGCAACACCAGCTTGCAGCCGAAAGCCCTAGTCTTGCGATGAGGCCCAAGTGGGACACCCCTCTCAACCGGGCCTTGAACGAACTTAAGGGACTCCCTTTGGGCCAGCGGCCGCAATATGGTCGTGTGCACGGCGCTGGAGACGGCGCCACATGGAAGGTGTTTTACAATGAGGGCCCGGAGGCCAAGAAGCAGAAAAATAAGTTTAGTCAGGTGAACATTGACGCGAAGGCGAAGCTTGCGGTCGAAAACAGCAGCTGAGGACGCTAAAAAAGAAGCCGAGGACAAATATGAGTTCCTACAGCAGGCAGTCAATGCAGCTGTAACTGCCTGCAGAAATGATTTCGCTACTAACTTGGTTCCAGTTATCATCAACTCGATGAAGGAAAATCCAGACAAGACGGTACATGATTTCCCGTTGCCCAGTTTCGTCGGGAGCAACTCCATGAACAACAACACCATCGCACCATCACTTGCTCACGCAACCGGGCCTCCTCTCGCAGCGGCTCCCGCTCATAGCAGCCCGTCCTCAGTCTCAAGCGCGCTAGGTGGGCCTTCGTCTTGGGTTGAGATCGACGCTGTCACGGTAATTACATGTCGCACCAACATATATATATATATATATATATATATATATATATATATATATATATATATATAATATTCCATTTTTGTTGACTTTCGGTTGTTTTACACCACAGACATATGTGTTTGCAGGCGAAAGAATCCCGGTGCACCATACTCTACTTGATCAAAGGCCAGAAGGTGGACGTGGGAAAGGGGATGATAATGGACCCTTCGCAACCCACGTTCCACAACCAGCCAATCTCCGCTGGGCACTTCAGGGTTAGCTTGACCAATGTGAAATTGGGGCACGAGGATTTGCCTCCAGTACAGCATGTGGGAGCGGACGACGAGACCCCGCCGCAGATTGGAAGCTGCAAGGGTTGGGTGCTGCTATGGCCGAAGAATCTTATTCGTCTGGAGCCGGACAAGAGCACACCAATAACCACACATCAACAAGCATGTGCGGAGACCACCACCCCTCCTACGCAATTACCAGCTCCTGTAGTGCCGGGTGAGAGTGGCGGACGATATGATGAAGGGGGTGCAATAGTAATGGCTGATGTAATTTCTCCTGTAGAACAGAGAACGGATGACGAGACGGAGGTCGACCCTATGGATTTCCTCCATACAAACGTGTATGACTGTGACATAGATATGATGAGTCAACCATATGACGAATCGGGCTATCAGCTTGCTAATGAGGATATGGATGATATGCCCAGGCAGGGTCCTAGCAGCGATTGCAAAAAGTTTCTCTTCATGAAATCCTCACAGGACACGCCTGAAGATGCCGCCTCAACACAGGCTCAACTAGCCGGGCGCGAGGGTCGTACAGTACTTAGCCCGGGAACACTGGGGCAGGGGTTAAGGAAGGGTCTGGAAGGTGTGCCCAAGAAAAAAGGAGAGGAAGATATCGTGGAAGATATCGTGGAAGATAACTCCCTCCAAACAAGCCAGAGCACATAGCAGCCAGATGATGCATTCTGACGAGTGTGTACCCGTGAAAGGTGCGGTCATGTTCCATCTCACAGGCGAGCCGATGCTACCACAGAAACTGCTGGAGGCACTATCAGGGGATCTTAGGAGACTGCACGACCATGTGTTGTCGACTTAGAAAACCCTACTAGCCCAAAGGATCCAGGATATCCGACATACGTGGCTCGTGTGCCTGAGGGGAAGTGCTACGTCGAGACACGGCCCGCGGAGGTGTTCTTCCTGCGGTTTGACCATATCTTTGAGATGTTTCTAACAAGGCGGCTCGATTTTACAATCGTCCGCCTTTTTGCGCTACATATGAGCTCCGTCATGAAGAGTGAAGAAGTCTCCCAAATCTGTGTGGCCGATCCGTACTACATGCACGAGTCTTTCTTGAGTCTCGGCAACTTTGAGTGTGAAACTGCTAGGGAGTACCTCCAAAACTTCATGTTACAGAATAAGGACCGGGAAATTGTCCTCGTTCCTTATCATCCAAAGTAAGTCAGTTCCAGACAACCCTTTCGTACATTTTAGTTATTCCTTCTCTCTCATATGGGGAATAATTTGAGGTGTCTTTTCCCCGTAGCAACGGGCGGGCCGTCCTTATTGTTCTTTACCCACAAGTCTCCCACGCCGTGTATTTTGACCCTTCCAGAGACTACGAGAAAAAAGACTACACCCACATAATGAATATTCTAGATGATGCTCTCCAAGGCTTCAGCTTTAGAGGTGGCCACGTGCAGATCAAGAAACAAAGGAACAAGTAGATGGCTTCCGCGCATAAAACTAACTTCTCCTGCATCCTTGTCCCAAAACCAAGCAAGAAGGATGGATTCTACATCGTCCATCTCATGATTCAGTTCAACACGAATCACAAAAAGCTTCGCATGAGAAGCAGAAATGATGATCATATCCACAAGTGGATAGAATCTCATGGAGAAGCGGATTATAAACTTATAGATGACTTCTTTCGCATCCAAAGCGATATTGCAACGATCATCATGAAAGAAGTCGTCGATGAGAAGGGGATGTTCCACCACGGCCCTATATCGCGAGCTTACGTTCGAACTCGCATAGGCATGCAACGTCTAGACCTCACGCCGTTCAAGAAGCTAGGGTTCGTCCTCGATGATATGGAAGGATGGAACTTCTAGTGCTTTATGATGCCGATGATGATGATATGTGTCGGTTGAACTTGTATACTTTTTGTAGCGATGAAACTTTGTGATGTCCACGGTCCCGCCGAACTTGCGTAACGCTACTTTGTTAGTTTGCGTACGATGACCTGCGTACCTCTAGTTAATTAATTTGCGTACTGTATGTTGCATCTAGTTGCTAACCCTTTCTTTTTCGGTGTTGCTCTAGTATATTTTGTTGCATATATATGATTGTACATCCTCTTCATGAACATGCATCTCTAATAGGTACCTAGTTTCTTGATGGCGAGATGGAATTGCTATGTCGTGTACAAAGGGAAGGTTCCGGGGGTGTACAACGAGTGGCATGAGTGTCAGGCGCAAGTGAAAAGAAGGAGAAGCTAGTTACTTGAGGTTCGCGCTAGCGCGAGAGACAACTCATAACCGCCACCTCATGTACTGCATAGTTCCGCTCTCACTCATAGTGATAGCTCTTCTTGCGTATACCTTTGTTTAGATGGATGACGTTGTTGTAGTTGCAAGTATTCGAGACTTGCATGTATCGCCATTTTCGAGATGATGACAAGATACCACTTTGTGTTGGATGATGATTATGATGAGACTATTTGTATGTATATGCTATGATTACATTTGTGGTCTCGCAGGCATTTGTATGTGTATCATGATGACATTTCTATGTGTTAAAGATTCTTCTATAAAGCCTATTCAAATACAAAACAAATATGCCGAAAAAACAAAAAAATACTTAAATTAGCAGTAGCGAGTGTATAAAAGTTAGTAGCAGCGCCGCGATAGCAGTGGCGCATCCAGGCAAAGCGCGCTAGAGCTACTAGTAGTAGCGAGCTTCCACTAACCGCGCTGCTGCTACACTTGTGTAGCAGTAGCGCCGGTGAGCACGCGCTACTGCTATGTGTTAGCTGTAGCACCTTATTAGTAGCGCCACTCCCCGCACTACTGATACACCTAAAACCCGCGCTGCTGCTAGCCTTTTCCCTAGTAGTGTAGTCCTAGTAGGATTCCCCATTCCTTTTCCAGAGTGGGAAAGGGGGAAAGAAGTGGAGAGGGAGAAGGAAAAGGGAGGACGCGCCCCCACCCCTTGTCCAATTCGGACTAGGCTTGGTGGGGCGCGCGCCACCTCGTGGCCGCTGCATCCTCTCTCCACTAAGGCCCATGTAGGCCCATTGACTTTCCCGGGGGGTACCGGTAACCTCCTAGTACTCCGAAAAATGTCCGAACCTCTTCAAAACTATTCCGGTGTTTGAACATAACCTTGCAATATATCAATCTTTACCTCTCGACCATTTCTAGACTCCTCGTCATTCCTGTGATCTCATCCGGGACTCCGAAGAAACTTCGGTCATCAAAAACACATAACTCATAATACAAATCATCATCGCACGGGTTCGACAACCATGTAGACATGATCGAGACACATCTCCGATCAATAACCAATAGTGGCGCCTAGATGCACATATTGGTTCCTACATATTCTACGAAGATCTTTGTCGATCAAACCGCATAACAACATACATTGTTCCTTTTGACATTGGTATGTTCTTTGCCCGAGATTCGATCGTCGGTATCTACATACCTAGTTCAATATCGTTACCGCAAGTCTCCCTACTCGTTCCGTAATGCATCATCCCGTAACTAACTCATTAGTCACATTGTTTGCAAGGAGGGCCCAGAGATATCTCTCCGATACACGGAGTGACAAATCATAATCTCGATCTACGCCAACTCAACAAACACCTTCAAAGACACCTGTAGAGCATCTTTATAATCACCCAGTTATGTTGTGACGTTTGATAGCACACAAGGTGTTCCTCCGGTATTCAGGAGTTGTATAATTTCATAGTCAGAAGAACATGTATAAGTCATGAAGAAGGCAATAGAAATAAAACTTAACAATCATTATACTAAGCTAACGGATGGTTCTTTTCCATCACATCATTCTCTAATGATGTGATCCCGTTGATCAAATGACAACACATGTCTATGGTCAGGAAACATAACCATATTTGATTAACGAGCTAGTCAAGTAGAGGCATACTAGGGACACTTTGTTTTGTCTATGTATTGAAACATGAACTAAGTTTCCGGTTAATACAATTCTAGCATGAATAATATACATTTATCATGATATAAGGAAATATAAATAACAACTTTATTATTGCATGTAGGGCATATTTCCTTGAGTATCCCACTTGCACTTTAGTCAGTAATCTAGATTACATAGTAATGATTCTAACACCCATGGAGTCTTGGTGCTGATCATGTTTTGCTCATGGAAGAGGCTTAGTCAATGGGTCTGCAACATTCAGATATGTATGTATCTTGCAAATCTCTATGTCTCCTTCCTTGACTTCATCGCGGATGGAATTGAAGTGTCTCTTGATGTGTTTGGTTCTCTTGTGAAATCCGGATTCCTTCGCCAAGGCAATTGGTCCAGTATTGTCACAGAAGATTTTCATTGGACCCAATGCACTAGGTATTACACCTAGATAGGATATGAACTCCTTCATCCAGACTCCTTCATTTGCTGCTTCCGAAGCAGCTATGTACTCCGCTTCCCATGTAGATCCCGCCACGACACTTTTCTTGGAACTGCACCAACTGACAGCTCCACCATTCAATATAAATACATATCCGGTTTGTGACCTAGAGTCATCCGGATTAGTGTCAAAGCTTGCATCAATGTAACCATTTACGACAAGCTCTTTGTCACCTCCATAAACTAGAAAAATATCCTTAGTCCTTTTCAGGTATTTCAGGATGTTCTTGACCGTTGTCTAGTGATCCACTCCTGGATTACTTTGGTACCTCCCTGCTAAACGTATAGCAAGGCACACATCAGTACTGGTACACAACATTGCATACATGATAGAACCTATGGCTGAGGCATAAGGAATGACTTTCATTTTCTCTCTATCTTCTGAAGTGGTCGGGCATTGAGTTTGACTCAACTTCACACCTTGTAACACAACCAAGAACCCTTTCTTTCACTGATCCATTTTGAACTTCTTCAAAACTTTATCAAGATATGTGCTTTGTGAAATTTCAATTAAGCGCATTGATCTATCTCTATAGATCATGATGCCAATATATAAGCAGCTTCACCGAGGTCTTTCATTGAAAAATTCTTATTCAAGTATCCTTTTATGCTATCCAGAAATTATGTATTATTTCTAATCAACAATATGTCATCCACATATAATATTAGAAATGCTACAGAGCTCTCACTCACTTTCTTGTAAATACATGCTTCTCCAAACGTCTGTATAAAACCATATGCTTTGATCACATTATCAAAGCGTATATTCAAAATCTGAGAGGCTTAGCACCACCTTTTGGATAGGCAAAACCTTCTGGTTGCATCATATACAACTATTCTTTAAGAAATCCATTAAGGAATGCAGTTTTGACATCCATTTGCCAAATTTGATAATCATAAAATGCGGTAATTGCTAACATCATTCGGACAGACTTAAGGATCTCTACGGGTCAGAAGGTCTCATCGTAGTCAACTCCTTGAACTTGTAGAAAACCTTCCGCAACAAGTCGAGCTTTGTAGACTGTAACATTACCGTCAGCGTCAGTCTTCTTCTTGAAGATCCATTTATTTTCTATCGCTTGTCGATCATCGGGAAAGTCCACCAAAGTCCACATTTTGTTCTCATACATGGATCCCATCTCAGATTTCATGGCCTCAAGCCATTTTGCGGAATCAGGGCTCATCATTGCTTCCTCATAGTTCGTAGGTTCATCATGGTCTAGTAACATGACTTACATAATAGGATTACCGTACCACTCTAGTGCGGACTATACTCTGGTTGACCAACGAGGTTCGGTAGTAACTTGATTGGAAGTTTCATGACCATCATCATTAGCTTCCTCACTAACTGGTGTAAGAATCGCTGGAACTGATTTCTGTGATAAACTACTTTCCAATTTAGGAGAAGGTACAATTACCTCATCAAGCTCTACTTTCCTCCCACTCACTTCTTTTGAGAGAAACTCCTTCTCTTGAAAGGATCCATTCTTAGCAACAAATATCTTGCCTTCGGATCTGTGATAGAAGGTGTACCCAACAGTTTCCTTTGGGTATCCTATGAAGACACATTTCTCCAATTTGGGTTTGAGATTATGAGGTTGAAGCTTTTTCACATAAGCATCGCAGCCCCAAACTTTAAGAAACGACAACTTGGGTTTCTTGCCAAACCACAGTTCATATGTTGTTATGTCAACGGATTTAGACGGTGCCCTATTTAAGATGAATGCAACCGTCTCTAAAGCATAACCCCAAAATGATAGCGGTAAATCAGTAAGAGACATCACAGATCGCACCATATCTAATAAAGTATGGTTACGATGTTCGGACACACCATTACGCTGTGGTGTTCTAGGTGGCGTGTGTTGCGAAACTATTCCACGTTGTTTCAAATGAAGACCAAACTCGTAGCTCAAATATTCGCCTCCACGATCAGATCATAGAAACTTTATTTTCTTGTTACGATGATTTTCCAATTCACTCTGAAATTCTTTGAACTTTTCAAATGTTTTAGGCTTATGTTTCATTAAGTTGATATACCCATATCTGCTCAAATCATCTGTGAAGTTCAAAAAATAACGATACCCACCACGAGCCTCCAGACTCATCGGACTGCATACATCGGTATGTAGTATTTCCAATTGTTCTAAAGAACGGAGTTTTAGTCATCTTGCCCATGCTGCATGGTTCGCAAGCACCAAGTGATTCCAAAAGCCATCAGCATGGAGTTTCTTCATGTGCTTTACACCAATATGACCTAAACGACATTGCGACAAAAAAGTTGCACTATCATTATTAACTTTGCATCTTTTGGCTTCAGTATTATGAATATGTGTATCACTACGATCGAGATTCAACAAGAATAGACCACTTAACAAGGGTGCATGACCATACAAGATATTACTCATATAAATAGAACAACCATTATTCCTTGATTTAAATGAATAACCCTCCCATATCAAACAAGATCCAGATATAATGTTCATGCTCAACGCTGGCACCAAATAACAATTATTCAGGTCTAAAACTAATCCTGAAGGTAGATGTAGAGGTAGCGTGCTGATGGCGATCACATATACCTTGGAACCATTTCCAACGAGAATCGTCACCTCGTCCTGAGCCAATCTTCGTTTAATCCATAGCCCTTGTTTCGAGTTGCAAATATGAGCAACATAACCAGTATCAAATACCCAGGCACCACTACGAGCATTAGTAAGGCACACATCAATAACATGTATATCAAATATACCTTTCACTTTGCCATCCTTCTTATCTGCCAAATACCTGGGGCAGTTCCGCTTCCAGTGACTAGTCCCTTTGTAGTCGAAGCACTCAGTTTCAGGTTTAGGTACAGACTTGGGCTTCTTCCCGTGAGTAGCAACTTGCTTGCTATTCTTCTTGAAGTTCCCCTTCTTCCATTTTCCCTTTTTCTTAAAACTAGTGATCTTCTTAACCATCAACACTTGATGGTCCTTCTTGATTTCTACCTCCGCAGCCTTTAGCATTGCAAAGAGCTCGGGAATTGTATTTTCCATCCCTTGGATATTATAGTTCATCATGAAGCCTTTATAGCTCGGCAGCAGTGATTGAAGAACTCACTCAATGACACTATCATCGGGAAGATTAACTCCCAGCTGTGTCAAGTCCTTATGGTACCCAAACATTCTGAGTATGTGTTCACTGACAGAACTATTCTAAGCCCTCTTGCAGCTATAGAACTTGTTGGAGACTTCATATCTCTCAACTCGGGCATTTGCTTGAAATATTAACTTCAACTCTTGGAACATCTCATATGCTCCATGACGTTCAAAACATCTTTGAAGTCCCGATTCTAAGCCGTAAAGCATGGCACACTAAACTATCGAGTAGTCATCAGAGCAAGTCTGCCAAATGTTCATAACATCAGCAACTGCTCCTACAGCAGGACTTGCACGTAGTTGTGCTTCCAGGATGTAATTCTTTGGTGCAGCAATGAGGATAACCCTCAAGTTACAGACCCAGTCCATGTAATTGATACCATCATCGTTGAACTTAGCTTTCTCTAGGAATGCATTAAAATTCAAGGGAACGGTAGCACGGGCCATTGGTCTACAACAACATAGATACACAAAAAACTATCAGGAGTAAGTTCATGATAAATTAAAGTTCAATTAATCATATTACTAAAGAACTCCCACTTAGATAGACATCCCTCTAGTCTGATCATCACGTGAGATGGAGTAGTTTTCAATGGTGAACATCTCTATGTTGATCATATCTACTATATGATTCACGTTCGACCTTTCGGTCTCAGTGTTCTGAGGCCATATCTGCACATATATATGCTAGGCTCGTCAAGTTTAACCCGAGTATTCCGCATGTGCAAAACTAGCTTGCTCCCATTGTATGTGAACGTAGATCTTATCACACCCGATAATCACGTGGTGTCTCGGCACAACGAACTATAGCAACGGTGCATACTCAGGGAGAACATCTATACCTTGAAATTTAGTGAGGGATCATCTTATAGTGCTACCGTCGAACTGAGCAAAATAAGATGCATAAAATTTAAGATAACATGGAATCAAAATGTGTGACATGATATGGCCATCATCATCTTGTGCCTTTGATCTCCATCTCCGAAGCACCGTCATGATCTCCATTGTCACCAGCTTGACACCTTGATCTCCATCATAGCAACACTGTCGTGTCGCCAACTATTGCTACTATGACTATTGCTACGGCATAGTGATAAAGTAAAGCAATTAAATGGCGATTGCATATCATACAATAAAGCGACAACCATATGGCTCCTTCCAGTTGCCGATAACTTTGCTACAAAACATGATCATCTCATACAACAATTTATATCACATCATGTCTTGAGCATATCACATCACAACAAGCCTTGCAAAAACAAGTTAGGCGTCCTCTACTTTCTTGTTGCAAGTTTTACGTGGCTGCTACGGGCTTCTAGCAAGAACCGTTCTTACCTACGCATCAAAACCACAACGATTTTTAGTCTAGTGTGATGTTTTAACCTTCAACAAGGACCGACCATAGTCAAACTCGATTCAACTAAAGTTGGAGAAACAGACACCCGCCAGCCACCTGTGTGCAAAGCACGTCGGTAGAACCAGTCTCATGAACACGGTCATGTAATGTCAGTCCGAGCCGCTTCATCCAACAATACCGCTGAATCAAAGTAAGATGTTGGTGGTAAGTAGTATGACTATTATCGCCCACAACTCTTTGTGTTATACTCGTGCATATTATCTACGCATAGACCCGGCTCTGATACCACTATTGCGGAACGTAGCATCGAATTTTAAAAAAAATCCTATGATCATGGAAGATCTTTCTAGGAGATGCATAGCAATGAGAGGGGAGAGTATGTCCATGTACCCTCGTAGAACAAAAGCAGAAGCGTTAGTTAATGCGGTTGATGTAGTCGAACGACTTCACGATCCAACAGATCCAAGTACCGAACGTACGGCACCTCCGTGTTCAGCACACGTTTAGCTTGATGATGTCCCTCGAACTCTTGACCCAGTAGAGGGTCGAGGGAGAGTTCCGTCAGCACGAAGGCGTGGTGACGGTGTTGATGATGTGATATGTGCAGGGCTTCGCCTAAGCACAACGGTGCTATGATGGAAGGAGTAAGCTATGGAGGGGGGCACCACACACGGCAAAGAGAACAATTGATGTACTTTGGGGTGCCCCTTGCCCCCATATATAAAGGAGGAGGGGAGGAGGCATCCGGCCTAGGGGCCGCACCAAGTGTGGGGAGTCCTACTAGGACTCCCTAGTCCTAGTAGGATTCCCCCTTCCTTTTCCGGAGTTGGAAAGGGGGAAAGAAGTGGAGAAGGAGAACGAAAAGGGGGGGTCGTGCCCCCACCCCTTGTCCAATTTGGACTATGCTTGGGGGGGCATGCGCCACCTCCTGGCCACTGCCTCATCTCTCCACTAAGGCCCATGTAGGCCCATTAACTTTCTCGGAGGGTTCCGATAACCTCGTGACACTACTACGAAAATCCATATAGATAGAAGTTTACCAGTAGAGTTTCTTTGAAACCCCAAGCTACTAGTAGTTAGTAGTAGCGCTTGCTATAAATAGTGCTATTGGTATCAGTTAGCAGCAGCGCTTGTTACCTAGGCCCACGCTACTACTAAGTGTAACACACCACACACCCTGGTCAAAAAATAGCAGCAGCGCCTGTCCTCCAACCTGCGCTACTGCAAGTTTAGGATCTATAGCGCCTGTATGTCTAAGCGCGCTACTGCTAATTTTCTATGTATGACATTTTACCAGTAGCGTGTGTTTCTGGCCCGCGCTATAAGTAGTGCAACCCTAGTCGTAGCTATTTTGCAAGTTGCCATAGTAGTAGCGTGTATGCTGACCCGCGCTACTTCTATGCCTGCCAGCTACCTACCACCTTTCCCCTTCTTCCTCCCCTCTCTTCTCCCCCTTCCTTTCTCCCCTTTCATTGCACCTTGCTTGTTCCTTTCAATGCTCCCCCTCCACCACCCCTCCATTAGAGCCCTCCCTCCCCCTCTACTTTGCCCCTCCACCACACCTCCATTATAGCCCCCCTCCATACCCCTCTTCTTGGCCCCTCCTCCCCACTCCATTA
>NC_041383.1:814248361-814248831 GCF_002162155.2 Triticum dicoccoides | reverse complement strand
CTTTGCCCTTCCCCCTCTTCCATTAATGCCTTCCCTCTTCTCTCCCTCTCCTCTCCCACTATCTCCCTAGCTACCTAGCTCTCTCTCTCCCTAGCTAGCTAGCTAGCTAGTTAGAGCTATATATCTAGAGCTACTAGGTGATTAAGAAGAAAGGTGCTCGATATCCCTCTCGACACATAGGTGAGCAAAAAAAGGTGTTTGTGTGGATTGGACCGAAACTATATATATATATATATATATATATATATATATATATATATATATATATATATATATATATATATATATAGGGAAAATCTATCCTACCACCCGGTGGTAGTTACCCCACATGTCTCATATACTACCATGTGGTACTATATATACTATTTTATTATTTTAAATATGTTCATATACTATATCTAAGATATTTCAAAGCAAGTTACATGAAAAAATTGCATATGAGCCCATAGTTTTTGATATATTTGTAAAAT
>NC_041383.1:814243807-814248159 GCF_002162155.2 Triticum dicoccoides | reverse complement strand
CTGAATTATGTGTGGCATAATTTGAGTTGCCTACATTGTGTATTTGATGAAATAATGTGGCTGACATGACTTGCATGCGTTTTGACGAAATGTTGATTCAATTCCATTTCGGCGAATTTCGGGCATGCACACTAAATATGTCATATGATTAGGGAAGGTCATGCCGAATTTTTGTATGAATTTCATCCATGCATGCAAATATACGTGGTTATAATATTTGCACCGGGCGCAGGTGATAATGAAGGTCAATGGAAGGATGGTGGAAAGATACTAGCAATCCGCTGTGGATGACATGTATGAAAAAAGACTGAAGGATGTTTTATGTCCGTGTCGAAAATGCAAAGGAGGAGTCAGGCTCGACCCCTTTAAGGGTGGTAAATTCAAGGTGCACCTGCTCATGCATGGTTTCATGCCTGGCCATACTCGGTGGATAAGTGAAGATGATGATGATGAGGAGGAGGAGGACGTCGATGGGGCAGGAAATAACGACATGGGGCCACCAGATGAAGAGATGAGCGATTATGTGCCTGAAGAGGAAGACAGCCTCTGAAATGTCGATGGCGAAGAGGCAGTTCAAGGCGGAGAAGACGCGGACACGCCGCCGTCTTCATCGCTAATAAGTTCAGCCATGCGGGACCCACATGTTCGAGACCTGCTTCGCAAGAAGGCGACTAGCTATAGAGTTGCTTCAAGAGAGAAGGCCAAACTGGCGCAACTGGAGGTAGACTCGATGACTCCTTTGTATGATGGTTGCAATCCCGAGGTGACCCGCTTGAGTTTCACACTATAACTTCTAAAGACGAAGGCAAAAAACAAATGGATAGATACAAGCCTGATGAACTTCTAAAGTATCTAAAGAAGGTTCTTCCGGCGGGAAGCCTGTGTCCTACTAGTGTCGAGGAGGCAAAGAAAATCGTGTGCCCTCTTGATCTGCCACATATTAGATATCATACATGCATCAATGATTGCATCATATATCGGATCAAGCACACGGAAAAAACCATCTGTCCAAAGTGTAATGCTTCATGATATAAAAAGGCCAGAAAGAAAGCTCCACAGAAAATTGTATGGTACTTTCCATCACTCCGCATCTAGAGCGGTATTTCGTAGATCCTAAGGAAGCAGAGATTATGCGCTGGCACGCGGAGAGGGTGAAGCCAGATGACGGAGATGAGCCGAAGCTGAGACACCTTGCAAATGCTAGCCACTTGAGAGCATTAAATGCTGAATTTGAATTTTTTGCAAATGATCCAAGGAACATCGTGCTTGGCGCTAGTAGTGATGGCATGAGTCCATTTGGCAACCAGAGCACAAATCATAGCACATGGCTCGTGTTTGTATGGATGTGCAACCTCCCCCCCCCCTAGTTGTGCATGAAGGAAAAATACATACACAAGGCTATGCTTATTCAAGGGCCGAGACAACCGGGAAATGATATAAATATGTATCTCGGGTTACTGAAAGAGGAGCTAGATACCTTATGGAAAACGTCAGCCAAGACATGGGATGCAAGCAAAGGAGAGTATTTCTACCCAAGACGATGTAGGACGGTGCATGACTATCTCGGTTACGGCTATCTCTCCGGCCAGGTCTGTCACGGATATTGTGGATGCACGAGGTGCATGGATGATACGACTTCTCTGCAGCTATCGAAAGATGGAGGGTCTTCGAAAATCGTGTACATGGGGCATCGAAGATGGCTCGAGAAGGATGACCCATGGAGAAAGCATGGAGATCTATTCAATGGTAATGCTGAGCATCGAGGTCCTCCACGTAAGCATAGCGGTGCAGAAATATATGAGTTATTGAAGAACTGGGAATACCTCGGGAAAGATGAAGAAAAAGGCGCCGGAGCCACTGCTAAATATTTGGAAGACGAGATCTGTTTTCTGGGACATGGAATACTGGCCCATACTCGACACACCCCATAGCCTTGATCAAATTCATATCACAAAAAATATCCTTGAGAGTTTGCTTGGAACATTGATGAACATGCCGGAGAGGACCAAGGATGGGCCGAAGGCAAGAAAAGACTTGGAATATTTGAATATCAGGAAAGATCTCCAAATGCCCGGTAAAAGGTCAGAGGAGACTGAGACAGAGACGGAGACGGAAGACAGGGGCCAAAAAGTAAACAAGAAGGAAGAACAATATTGCCCCTCCACTTGCTTCACCATAGATCCGAAGGAGATCGATCAATTATTCAAGTGTCTTGCCGGAATGAAAGTTAGTTCCAGATACTGTGGGAAGATAAGCAAATATCTGGACACTAAGAAAAACAGTTTCAGTGGGATGAAGTCTCACGACTGTCATGTGATGATGACGCAGTTACTCCCAGTTGCACTTAGAGGGATTATGGACACACATGTGCGTGAGACGCTTACTGACCTAAGCCACTTTTTTGATGTTATCTCTCGAAAGTCGATCAGTGTGAAGCAACTCCATAGGCTACATGAAGAGATTGTTGTCATACTGAATGAGCTAGAGATGTACTTCTCACCTGTGTTCTTTGATTTCATGGTGCATCTATGTGTCCACATCGTGGACGACATAATCGACCTAGGGCCGACATTCCTGCATAGCTTGATGCTGTTCGAGAGGATGAATGGGGTCATCAAAGGATTCGTTCGTAACATGTCCCGTCCAGATGGAAGCATAGCCGAGGGATAACTGACCAAAGAGTGCATCTCTTTCTGTGAGAGTTATCTGACCAAGGACCCTGTTATTGGTTTGCCCATCAACAAGCACTGTGGAAGGCTCGAAGGCGTAGGTACACACCAATGGTCATAAGGATGTGAATGTGTTACGCTCGGGCCGACAAAACGACCTTGACAGGGAAAATTTAGTAGTGCTACAACACCTAGATGTGCTAGAAGATTTCGCGACACTGCACAAAGAGACCATCGCAAAGAAGTATCGTGACCGTGGGGTGCACAGGACGGACGTTGAAGTTATTAGAGAGCACAACTCCACTTTTGTGCGTTGGTTCAAAGAGCGAGTTCTGGCTAATCCCTCGGAAGAGGGCTGTCCGAACAGAACACTCATATACGCCTTAGCACATAGCCCCTCGACCAACCTCGTGACTTATCAAGCATACGATATCAATGGATACACGTTCTACACGAAGGAGAAAGATATAAACAGTGATGACCAAAACTCAGGGGTGACGAGGGAAGCCATGACCGGGAATGTAATTGAAAGATATTACGGAAGGGTCAAAGAGATATGGGAGCTTAATTACTCTGGATTGCATAGTGCGACGATGTTCCGTGTCAGATGGGCTAAGAATGTACACAGAGAAAACCGACATTGCACTACCATGTGTATACCCGACTCCAATAGTGGTACCGTCAACGCCATCGCCAAAAATGACCCATGGGTACACGCTAAACATGTGACACAATGTTTCTTCATAACTGATCCGATCAATCCCAGCCATGTTGTCATGAAGACAAGCAAAAGGAGCATCGTCGGAATGGATGGACTCGCCAACGAGGAAGACTATGACCAGTACGGTGATTCGATGAGGGAAGATGCTGCTTATGACGACGAAACATACGTCAAATGAAGAACGAAGACTACATTACCTACGAAAGATCGTAATCCCTGGAGAAGTAAAAGTCACGACCATGGGCTCAATTATTCGACAATGAACAAAAGAGGGAAGAAGATCAGTCTGAAGCATCGTCGTCGCCCAAGCTGACAAACTAATCCACAAAGTTTGTGCGTGTCTAGCTATTTTGTATACCGCAGATAGCGGTCAAATGATGTAAGATATATTATACTAATTATTATACGAAGGGTAACAGTGGTATATTGCTCAAACGACGGGCCAAATTAAAGGAAGAAAAGTGCAAAAGAAAGATAAGAAAAAGAAAAGTGCAAATGAAAGAAAAAGAAAAAGAAAAAGGAATGAAGTTTTGCAAAATGAAATGAAAAGAAAAAGAAAAAGGAACAAATAAGTTGTGGAAAATTAAATGCAAGAAAAAAAAAGAAAAAAAAAGAAAAATAAATAAATAAAAAAAGTTAGTAGTAGCACATTTTTGCTGGGAAGCACTACAACTAAGAAAAATAAAAAGAAAAAAATAAAAATAAATAAAGAAAAAAATAGCAAAAGCGCGTTTTTGCTGGAACAGCGCTATAGCTAACTTAGCTCTAGCGCGTTTTGCCAACACGCGCTATAGCTAAGTTAGCTATAGCACCGGGCCGCTAGCCCTCTCTTTCCAGTCTCTCTCACTCTCGCTGCTCGTCGATCCCCTCTGACGCCACCGCCAACGCCGCCCCACCCACGCTGTTGCCGGCGCCAGCCCTACCCCACTGCCGACGCCAGCCCCGCCCTGCCCGCCCACACG
>NC_041383.1:814225203-814243332 GCF_002162155.2 Triticum dicoccoides | reverse complement strand
TTGGCCATTAATGGCGCATTAGTGGTGCGCCATTAGTGCCACGCCATTAGTATATTTTACTAATGGCGCACCACTGGTGCGCCATTAGTATCTGGTATACTAATGGCGGACCTCAGATGCGCCATTAGTATATACAACAGTGCGCCATTAGTATGCCTCCCAGGGGGCCATGTATACCCAGGTGCTTTGGCATACTAATGGCGCACAACAACAAGATGCGCCATTAGTAACTTCGGCATACTAATGGCGCACTATTTAATGATGCGCCATTAGTATCCTTTGGCATACTAATGGCGCACTGTGATGTGATGCGCCATTAGTATGAATATTAGGTTTTTTGTATTTTTTAATTTTCTGTTTTTTGCACAGGTTACAAAATGTATAATTGGACAAAATATAGACAGCACACATCAACAACAGATTCATCGAATACAATAGAAGATTAGTCTCTGAATACAATTCATCATATTAGTCTCCGAATACAATTCATCATAATAGTCTCCGAATTGAAAAGACCGAACAAAGATAGAACATTATATTACAAGTCTCAAGACCGCGAGTAGTGAGTTTGTCTTCACATTACAAGTCGATATCGATCATCTAAACTACCATCACATAGAAGAGAGCTGCGGTCATCACAATGAGCATCATCACGATGAAACTCGTCTTCATCCGGTTCCTACCACGCTTCCTCCCCTCTCCCGCTAGATAGCGGGCATATCTAGATTCGGCCTCGGCCCTAGTGGTGTACCCTTTGTAACTGTTACCGCTGAATCGGTGAACCTGTCTCCGACACTCCTCCCAGTTATTGTAGACTCCGGGAACCTTACCCTTGTACACGACATACGACGGCATCGCTGTGCACTAGCCAAACAAAACGTTAGTACCAATTCACAGACAATAGATAAGCAATATATAAGTATGCAACAGAACGATAGGAAGAGAAAAGCAAGACATTAATAGCATCGATTACATCTAAGTTGAACGACTCTCGAAACCAAAGAGACATACTACAAGTTCATTAAAGTTTAATTACAACATGAGTCAATCGATGTTTCAGAACTAGACACAGCATCACTGCTTTCGACTCGACTCAAGGGACCGGAGCGTGGATGAAGCCGCCGTCTATCGTGGGAGTCATGAAATAACGGGCGTTGTCAGCCTGCATTTGTAGCATTGTGTCGATGTCACTGTTGGACGGTTGATTTCTGAGGTAGAACTGCCCTGAGGTACGAAGGACATCTTGATGCATGATTCCCGCAAACTCCGACTGGATGCGAAAGAATTCTTGTCTGATGTCCGCGTCCTGGATTGCCGACACGCTCGCGGCCCAATCTTTGAGTTTACTCGATAGCAGAAGTTGATGATGGTCCCGTATGATCGCCCGCATGTGATGGATGGCGTAGTAGGCACCCTTTTGACCGCCAGGAGGCTGCTTGACGTAGCAGAACATCGTATTGTGGGAGAACAGGTGCTTGCCGTACTTACGAATAGGCCTGGTTAAGGTGCCTCCAGATTTGGCGTAGCCGGGGAGAACATCATCAAGAACCTTCTTGACATTTGTGTAGTCTACGTTCGACTGACGGTCCGGGTCGAAATACGTGGCCATGGAATATTAGGGGCTTAGGAGGATGAGCGTGCAATGTGTGTCACTGCAGAAAACACGGAATGTTAAAAGAAAAACGATCGAAATCTAAGAATTCATGTGTTACGGGCCGGTTGAGGGGAGGACTTACTCGGGAAAGTAAGGCACGAGGAAGTTATCCTTATCTTGGTTTGCCAGAATGACGCCTTCGAGGTAAGAACTCGCGACTTGCCGGTCCCCAGCACTGCCCAAGATCTTGGCACGCATGTAGAAGGGGTCGACTATCACGATGTCCGGGGTCTTGTCGCGAATGATCCGCATCTCCATACTCAGCGAAAATAGCCGAACGAAGGTGTAGTGCAGCGGATGAAGGTTCAACATAGCGTGGATGTCACCAAACCACAGGACGATCATACGCCCGATGGAGTTATCCACAAAGCCCTTGCCCTCTGGCACCTTGGCCGCGAAAACCGGGTATGCCACATCCTTCTCTCTGAGACGCCGCTTCTCCAAAGAAAGAACACTGTCATGCAGACTCCGCATAGCACCGGTTGCAGCATTGAGCATATTTGTCGGTAGCATCGCCCTACCCGCCACATGCACCCTCCTCGAGATATCCTTAGGTGAAGGTGGCCTGTCCTGAGCACGGATCGTACGCGGTGCCGGCTGGCTCGCACCCTTGTTAGTCTTTCTTTTGCGTGCCTTCTTCTTCTCCTGTAATGGGACCGAATTCTGCTCACAGACCGCCTTCTTGAGTGTGTTGGGGCTGATAATATTTCGCACCTCGCCTATCTGAGGCTCGGTGAAGTCGGCAGCTAGAGGCGTCTCCTGAGAGCTGAATGGCAGACGACGCCTGTTGCAACTTGGCTTCTCCGCGGTACCAGTTAGATCGCGCATGTCTTTTGTTGGGTTGGGTTCTTGAGAAGGAGGCCCCATGAAGTCGCCATCGTACCCATGATCGGCAAAGTACTGATCGACGTTGCCAAATGTATCGTCGTCGTCGTCGTTCTGATCCTGTGCAATATGCATGTTTGGATCCAGTGGCATAGGGATGTCCGGCACCGTTGCGGCGGTCTTGCCATGGGGCCGACTTGGCGCCGGCATGACTAGCGGTGTTGTCTTTGGGGTGGTGTCCCCCGCCCCCATACGAATCTGGCTCTTCGGCCAAAGCAGCGGCTAGCTCAGGCAGGCGCTGAGGGTCATCACGTCATCATCATCGGCCCCGACGGGTCGAATCGGAGGTAACAACTCGTCGCAGCCTGGCAGCACCCGAACCAGTTCAACCCTAAACAAGTTGGGTGGCATCTGGGTACCGTGGAACAAGGGGTTGCCCGGTTGAACAATTTTTCCCTTGGTGACATCGACCAACTCGTTGTTCACGAAGTGCAGGAGAGTGCACGGAACGTCGGCGGCGCCCTGCGAAAACATGTAGGGCGTCAGGGATGCCCTGTCAAAGGCAAGGAGATGAAGTCCTCGGCCGAGAGAGGCTTAATTAGTTACCGTGATGATGGCGTGGAGCTCGGCTAATGTCGAGGCACCGCCAACGGCGGGCGTGCAGTTGACGGAGGGGCTGCTTGCTGCAGTTGTGCCGGCCGGCGTACACTCGGGTGCATTAAGCTCCCGTGCCGGCGTCGAAGACACCAATGCCGCCTCCGCCGGAGACACCAATGGCCCCGCCATCGCATTCTGCGAGTTGCTGGCCGTGAAGCTAGGAATCGGGGGCGGCCCCTGTTGGTCGCCCGCAATCCACGCACTCAACCCCTCGATCAAGGTAGGCACAATGGCGGTGATCGTCGCTCCGAGTTGTTGTTGCACTTGCTCTTGGACAATCTCCGGAATCCGCGCCACCTGTGCCCTGAGTTCTTGAACCTCGCGCGCCTGGCTTTCCGAGCTGGTCTTTTTCTCCTTTCGCCCACCATTGTTATAGTATGACGACCATTTTGTCGACAAGCCTTTGCCGGCCACACAAGCAGCTGACATCGGCTTACTGAGCTTATCCTTGTTCTTCATTACATTCAACGCCCTATTTAGAGTGGTGTCCCAAGGGTTGCTCTTAGTCGACCCCGCGCTACTGCTTTCAGTCGCCTGCGGAAGGAATGTGAACCATTTAGAAATTTGGCTTCATTAATTAGAATGCAACCATATGGAGCTAATTACGCGGGGGTGTATTCCTTACCAGAACAAGCTCAAGCGCCCTGGTCTTCAGATCCGTGGTAAGCTCCTTTGTTTTCGGGTCCTTCTTGTACCGGGCCCTGACAAAGTTCTTGGTCTGCTTGTCACCGTATTTATCGAAGAGGGGCTTAGGCCTTGCTCGGCACGGTCCGCCTCCTCCTTGTCCCATATAGGCTCCACCACTCTGTAACCACCGGGACCGAGTGTGTGTTCCCCTAAGTTCAGCTCCCGCATTTCTTTCCCCCACTGACTTGATTGGGAGTTTGCGGTGCTCGAGCAATTGATCTTGAAGTCGTTGTAGTCATCTTCGGTGATCGAAGGATTTTTCTCCTTGATCTTCTCATAACTCTCACCTTTCTCGATCATTCTCTTCACATTGTTTTTCCAAGTAGACAGGGCTTTGCTCATCTTCGTGAGGGCAGCATTGTACACTTTATTCCCTTTGAGGCTTGTGTTTTCAAATTCAGCGGGGAACTTGTATCGTTCGTGCAGCTTCGTGAAGAGGAGGTTGCGCAAATTCCCTCGGTCAGGATGCCTCAGGTTCTCGATGTTGATCGAGACGGTGTTCCGGAGAATGCACCCGAGCTGAAGCGAGTACCCCTTGACTATTCGTTCGGGCGCCGTTGGATTCCCGTCGGAGTCCACTTCAGTAACTTCCTCCTTGAGGGTGCGGAGCATGGTTGGGCGCCGGTCCTTCCGTTGCCTCTTCGGTTGGCTGCCATCTGTGCATGCACCACCATCATTAGTGGTGGCATCCTCGGCGGCACCATCAGTGGTGGCATCAGTGGGGTCATCCTCGGCGGTACCATCAGTGGTCTCAGGATCGGTGGGGAAGGCGGCGTCCTCATACAAGTGAGGTTGTTCCTCCATCTCCTGGGACAGCTCCCAGAATGCCTTGCCGCCCGAACCCCCGGCCTCATCGTTGTTGGCCATGTTTCTCTCTAAATAGGAACAAAGTTTGGTCAAAAAGTTGGTTATTGTCAAGGAACAAGATCATGGTCTCATCATTTAGGGTTTTTCGACACCGAGGCATCCTAAAAGCTAAGCTTTTATCATTGAGGGTTTTTCGACGCCGAGGCACCCTAAAAGCCTAAGCTTTCATCATTAGTCACAAGTACCCCGGCCCATGCATTAGTCTCAAGTACCCCATATGTCCTATTTTTAGCAAAGTCATGCTAAAATTCACGGAAATTTTCAGCATGACCTTTGCTGAAAATAGGACATATGGAGTACACGAATTTCCTGGAACAGAAGTTAATCGACATTCCAGCAAACTCAAGGGCCTCTCGGGTGGACAAGGCAAAAAAGGCCTCCATCACAACATGGAAAATACATTGGCATGTGAAGAGGTGAAACAATATATGCATCTCCAAGCAGTATCATTCAACATTTTGGACAAACCACTACAAGCAATACTGGATCAGATACAAGAAGAATGTGAGAAAATGCAGACAAATACTAACAGATTGAGGTGTTTAACTTGTGGTGCTCTCTATGCTATTAACATTTCAAGTCAAAACCTTTTCTGGTTAGTAAGTGTTTCTTGAGCATATGTATGTAGTAAGTGTTTCTGCTCTCAATGTTTCAGAACACATATTTTAGCTACCTAATACCAGTGCTGTTACCCAGCAGTTAATTAGCTTTTGCTTTTGCTTTTCAGTGCCAAATTCTAGCTAGTACCAGCAAATTAACATCTAGCAGCAATCATTTTCAAATATATATACACTGGACATTTTAATATTACCCTAAGGAAAAATGAATAGTTAGGTTAATTACCCACTGTTAGTTATTCAGTCTGATGCTTTGTTCTACACTTTGATGCAAATTAGTATTTAGAAGAAGCTATTTACTAGCAGTACCATATATAAAAGACATTCAGTCTGATGCTATTTACTAGCAGTACTAGCACTTTTTTTCTTCTTCAATAACTGTATTGTCCATCAGACTGTATTGGCCATATATAAAAGACATTCAGTCTGATGCTATTTACTAGCAGTAGTAGCAGTTTTTTTTCTTCTTCATTAACTGTACTAGCAGTTTTTTTTCTTCTTCATTAACTGTATTAGCTATTTACTAGCAGTACTAGCACTTGGATCATATGCTAACGCTACATTGATATATCATCATGCTGGGTAATATTTAAACCAAGCAACTTTATAATCAACCCAAGATACATCAACTACTGCACTGTCCTGCCTAATAAAAACAGTCATGCCAGCATATAGTATATAAATCTGAATTTGTGTTTACAAGAAGAGTGCCCATTGCAATGTAAACCTGAGAACACAACTCACCTCAAGTGCAGGATATAGCAGACACCTACTTCTTCAGTGAAGTGCAGTAAAAGACCGTTTGCAGAACCTGTTTAGTCAGAGTTGAACATTAGAATCCATACTATGCTCTACTATGCTTGTAAAGGAACACCTGCTAGCTAGCTGCTGTCGAGTTGCCAGCATTCTTCGTCAGTGAAAAAAAATGAAGAAGAAAAAAGGCATGCATGCACTGGTTTTTTAGTTAAATGCAGAAAATCCAAAGTTAATTCCGCCAGGCTTTTCTATGTTTTTTATACATAACTGCTAAAACCCTAGGAGTTAACCGAGCCACCAACAGAATGTGGACTTAAAAAGAGAGAGTCACGGACAGTGACATGATACATTTTCATAAAATTAGCTAGTTTTACTTATGGTGCACAAAGGAACAAGTTATGGTAAGTAGAAAAGAATGCAGAAGGCACATATTATGGTAAGTAGAAAAGAATGCAGAAGGCACATCGCATGAAGTTCTTTCTCGACTCAAGAATGCAATTCTATGAATATAAGTCCAAGCATATAATCCATGAAAATTGCATTTCTAGATTGATAAAAAATATTAGTAAGAAACATGGTTTAGGTGTCTTGTATGAAATCCAACATAAATATCATCTAAAACAGAGAATTGCACAAATAAATATCCTCAACTGTGGTTCTGGGTCTTATAAAAACTATTTTTTTGGGCAAATCCACTTGTGTTGTCATGGAGTGTACAAGCACGCTAATGACGTGCTTTTGTTTGGTACTTTGGTGCATGAAAGTCTGAAACCTTCAACCAAATCAGCAGCATTTCAGAAGCTACATTTCCTTCAAAATACATTTGAGAATCGCACTAATTCTTTTGCATGCAAGCATGTTCCATTGGTAGTTAGCCTATTTGACAATCAAATTATCGGATTAATAGCTAAAGTGTTCAATTATGCCATGAAGACATGTTTCAGTATAAACAAGGTAGCAGTCCTCCCCAAGTAAAGTTATCAAGTCAAATTGTTCATGGTGCACTGGCAATTCAGTACGCACCAGGCTTACTAGTTAATTTTGCATCCCCGACTAGAGCAGTTCATACAATGTCTTTCACATACTAATAACACACCATCAGAACACCATATCCAGCTACCCGACTAGACATCGCAGTCCCAAATCCTGTCCCAAGAATCCGAGAGTCAAACCGCAAGCCCTTCCCAATCCTCACTTGCAGAGGAGCTGAATTCAGAAACACCGCAACCGCCACGAAAATCCACCCAATCAACCTGAATTTCGCAGCTCACAGATTTGTTGCAGCCCTGATGCCGTAAATTTCGCAAGATGTCTGTACATGTACAAGGCAGTAGAGCGCAATTCCACGGGGTTGACGGACCGTACCTGGAGGTAGAGGAAGGGGTCGGCGACGAAGTTGCTGGGGTAGCCAGCGTCGGTGGCGGAGGCGCGGGTGAGCACTGGGTTGGCCACCGGCCACGCGGAGCCGTTGGCGCTGCTCTTCCCTTCCTGCGCGAACCAAATCAAAACAGCAGTGAGCATCCCAGTGCCTCCCGAAAGTCAAAACCCACACCAAACACACACAGCCTTGAAGCTCGAGGCTCCTCACCAGCTCGATGGGGCGGAGGTGGAAGGGGCTGCTGCCATAGAAGACCCCGATGGCCCAGGAGCCCTCGCCGTCGGGCCGGCACCCGAGGGCCCCTGGCTCCGGGAGGCGGAACGAGGCGACGAACACCCAGAAGTAGGCGTCCCCGACGAGCGCGGCGGCCGCGGCCGCGGCGAGCAGGAGAGGCATCGAGGCGTCGAGGCGTCGAGGCGGCGTCGGGGCGGCGTCGAGGCGGCGAGGCAGCGTCGGGGCGTCGAGGCGGCGTCGGGGCATCGAGGCGGCGTCGAGGCGGCGGGGCAGCGGCATCGGGAGAGGAGAGGGGAAGGGGATCAAGGGCGAGGGCGAGGGAGAGAGAGGGAATAGGTTTGGGCCGGGGAGGAAATATGGATGGGGTCGGCACAATACTAATGGCGCACCACCCCTCGGTGCATCATAAGTACATCCATACTAATGGCGCACCTCACCCTGCTGCGCCATTAGTATTTTTTTTTGATTTCTGCTCGAGCCGACAGGATATCTTCCACCTGACCTGATCCACATCATGTTCCCTCTACTAGCTCGACTGGTCAGCAGCCAGTTCTCACACCAGGAGGTCCTGGGTTCGATTCCTAGGCTCCACAATTTTTTTATGCATTTAAAATGCTGTTTGATACTTATTTGTGCTTAAATATGTTCAATCTTGTTTAAATCATAACAGTAATATTTTTTTAGAAGACAATAATAATTTTTTAAAAAATATCATCAAACAGTAATGCCGGTGGAGCGGGGGAGGGTGCGGGGGGTGCGGGGGGTCGGCGGCGGCGGTTGAGTAGGGGAGGGGTGCGGGGGCTCGGCGGCGGCGGCCGGTGGACCGGGGGGTGCTCGGCGGCGAGGGGGACCGGATCTGGCGAGGTGGGATAGCGATCGATATGGAGGTGGATCGAGATCGAGTGTCCATGAAATTTAAAAATATTCATGATAGTTTAAAAAGTGCCCATGAAATACAATCGAGAAATGAAGGCTACGATTTAAATACAATCGATCTTAGCTAGCTATCTGTTCACAATCTTCTTGCCCTTCTTTTTCGGAAATGGAGTTCTTCTGTGGAACGGACGTCCTTTAGGTAGGGTGGTCCTGCTTCTTCTTGTGGTGTATGCTGCTACTTCGTCATCGTCGTCATGTTCGATCCTCGGGTCGCCGTACTTTTCGAAGTCTTGCTCATTGGCTACTCCATCCATTCCGATGATCTTCCTTTTGCCTCTCCTCACGACAACACGACTGGGCTTTGACGGGTCGGTAATGAAAAAGCATTGGTCAACTTGGGAAACCAGTACCCATGGCTCATTTTTCGCGGTGACGTTTGCGCCCGCGGTCTTGGATTTGGCTTCGGGTATAACCATGGTGGTGAAATACCGGTCTTATTTTAGGACGCTCTTCGCCCATCTGACACGGAACATCGGGACCTTCTCTCCAGCTTAGCTCAGCTCCCAGATCTCCTCGATCCTTCCGTAGTATCTGTCCTTGTCATTACCGGTGTAGGATTCCATCGTTACCCCGGAGTTCTGATAACCATCGCTCTTCATGTCCTTGGCCTCGGTGTAGAATGTGTAGCCGTTGATATCGTACGCCTCATAGGTCATCAGGTTGTGCTCTGCGCCTTGTGACAAGGCGAATATGAGTTGTTCTTCCGCGGAAGAACCCTCATGTAAAGGGTACGACAGAAGCTTCTGCTTGAACCAACGCGTGAAACATGAGTTGTGCTCTTTGATTATATCTCCGTCCGTCCTCTGTTGGCCTCGGTCATTATACGTCTTCTTAATAAAGGTTTTGTGCTCTACCACCCAAGGATCGACCACGTCTATGTGTTGTAGCGCGACTAGGTTTGCTCTTTCAAAGTCGGCGAGTCGACCCTCTAACTCGATATGCATTTTGCGGAGACCCTCACGGTGACTCCATCCAGCGAGCCTGCCGAGGTGCCTGTTGACGGGCAGACCAACGGGGTTCTCGATGCCTAGATAATTCGTGCAGTAGGAGATGCACTCTTCGGTCAGAAAGCCCCTGGCTATACTTCCCTCTGGACGTGACATGTTGCGAACGTATCCTTTGATGACACCATTCATCCGTTCGAACGGCATCATGCTGTGTAGGAACATCGTCCTGAGTTGGATGATATCCTCCACTATATGGACCAGCAGATGCACCATAACATCGAAGAATGCGGGTGGGAAGTACATCTCAAGCTCGCATAGTATCACCACGATCTCTTCCTGTAGCCTTCTGAGTTGCCTCACGCCAATCGACTTCCGAGAGATGACGTCGAAAAAGTTGCATAGGCCAAATAGCGTTTCACGGACCTGCGCGTCCATGATCCCACGGATTGCAACTGGAAGTATCTGCGTCATCAGCACGTGACAGTCGTGAGACTTCATCCCACTGAACTTCTTCTTCGCTGGGTCTAGGTATCTGCTTATCTTCCCCGCGTAACCGTAAGGAAGTTTTACTCTTAGGAGGCAGGTGAAAAACTGCTCGATCTCCTCCTGACTTAGAGTGAAGCACGCAGGAGGGTAGTCATTTCCGGTCTTCTTGGCCTTTTTGCCTTTGCGACGACTTACTGTGTCCTGCTTCGCCTCATCATCATCATCATCATCATCATCATCATCATCATCATCATCATCATCATTAGCGTGAAGCTCCTGCCTGATGCCCATTGATTTCAAGTCTGCCCTTGCTTTCGGTCCATCTTTGGTCCTCTCTGGCATGTTGAGCAGGGTACCAAGCAGACTCTCGCACACATTCTTCGTGATATGCATGACATCAAGGCTGTGAGGCACACGGTGGATCTTCCAGTACGGCAAGTCCCAAAAAACAGACCTCGTTTTCCATACCTTCAGCAGCGGCTCTGGCGCCTTTCGCTTCTTTGCCGGCTCTGGCGCCTTTTGCTTCTTTCCCGGCAGTAGGCAGTCTTTCCAATTTTTCAGCAGCTTGTCTATTTCCTCGCCGCTCCTCGTACACGGGCGTTTTTGGGGTTCAGTTTCACCATCGAACAGATCCTTGCGTTTCCTCCACGGGTCATCGTCGCGAAGCCACCTTCGATGTCTCATGAACACGGTTTTCGAAGACCCGGGATCTCTATCTAGCTGGCGATACATTGTGTCATCCATGCACCTTACGCATCCAGAAAATCCGTGGACTACCTGCCCTGCGAGATATCTGTAACCGAGATAGTCGTGCACCGTCATGAGCAGTGCAGCTCTCATAGGGAAATATTCTTTCTCTGCACCGTCCCATGTATTGGCTGGCGTTTTCCACAGCGTGTCAAGCTCCTCTTTCAGCAGCCCCAGATACAGATTGATGTCGTTCCCTGGTTGTTTCGGTCCTTCAATTAGCATACTCATGTGAATGTACTTCCTCTTCATGCACAGCCAGGGGGAAGGTTGTACATCCACACAAACACAGGCCAGGTGCTATGTGTGCTTCTATGGCTGCCAAACGGATTGACTCCATCAGTGCTCGCGCCCAGCACGATGTTCCTTGGATCGTTCCCAAATTCTAGGTCTTCGAAGTTCAATGCTTGCCACTGGCTCGCATCCTGAGGGTGACTCAGCATCTTGTCTTTTTTATCTATCTCCGGATCATTTGCGTCATCTTCTCGCTTTTTCTCCTCCCTATCCGCGTGCCAACGCAGGAGCTTTGCTACCTTAGGGTCCGCGAAATACCGCTGCAGACGAGGAGTGATCGGAAAGTACCACACCACTTTTCGAGGAGCTTTCTTCCTCTTCTTGTATCGAGTGACGCCGCACACCGGACATATGGTAGACTCCGCGTGCTCGTCCCGATAAATGATGCAATAGTTCATGCACACATGGTATTTCATGTGCAGTAAATCCAGAGGACACACGATTTTCTTCGCCTCCTCCAAACTGGTCGGGCACTTGTTCCCCTTGGGAAGACGTTCGTGCCAGAATGACATGTTCTCATCGAAGCATGCGTCGGTCATTTTGTGTTTTACCTTCATCTCCAGAGCCATGAGCGTTACTTTCAGGCAGGTATCCTCGGGCCTGCGTCCTTTATACAATGGAGTAACCGCGTCTAACTCAAGTTGATCCATCTTGGCTTTCTCTCGGGCGGCAGCTCTTGCGTTATCCGTCTGCTTGAGAAGCAGCTCTTGAATATGAGGGTCCTGCACCTAGCCCATCGATGGTCCAGCGTCGTCTGCTCCGCCGGCATCATCATCTTCATGATCATGCCCGTCGTCTGCTCCGGCATCTTCCTCATCATCATGTCCTGCATATTCTACATGATGACTGTGTACAGCATCACCGTCGTGATCATCTCCTGGGGATTCTTCATCTTCTCGCCCGCCCGAGCCGCGGTGGTTGTCTTGCTGCCCTTCCTCATTTCTTGCCCGGCCCCCATGGACGACTTCGTAGTCATCTTCATCACCTTGCCACCGATAGCCATCCATGAAACCACGCAAGAGCAGGTGGTCCCGCACCTGCCCGGAATCCAGGTCCGCAATAAGGCTCTTCAGCTTGCATCTTCGACACGGTCATCTTATCTCCATCTCGTTCTTTTGAAGCATCTCGGCCTTCGCAGACCTCAAAAACCTATTCATGATGCCTTCGGTCATCGTGCGGACCATGGTCGCCTGCGGGGTAGAGCAAAACGCTATTTTAGAATCAAGAAAAAATTTGGCATGACTTTCCCTAAAAATAGGACCAAAAAGAATGCTTAATGCCAAAATTCTCGCCGAAACGGAAATGAATCAACATTCTGGCAAAATATTGGCAACTATCGCATTTCAAATGCCGGTACACCTCCAAACACAAACACATATGCAACACCACAAACATATGCAACACCACGAACATACATAGATCTAGCTAGGCCATAAAAAGTGCATGTGCACATTGTTGTAGGGAGAACAACATAAATATAGCTTCCACTTACTTACCTATCAAAACAAGGTAATTTAACCACTTAATTTGAAAGAATCTATGGTGGAAATGAGGTGAAAAAGAGGAGGCACCCGAGACAAGGAGGAGGTGGAGAGAATGAAGTGGGGAGAAAGTGAGTGTGGGTAGGAGAGGCTGTCCAAAATATCTTGTTGCTGCCCACTTACTAATGGCGCACCAACTCTAAATGCGCCATTAGTAATCCAGGTTACTAATGGCGCACCTTCTGGTGGTGCGCCATTAGTAGTTTTGCAAAAAAAACATACTAATGCAGCACTGTTCCACAGTGCGCCATTACTAGTTTAAACTAGTAATGGCGCACGGTGGAACAGTGCGCCATTAGTAGTTTTGCAAAAAAATGAATAAAAAATATAATAAAAAAACAACATTAGTGGCGCACTTTCCGACAGGTGCGCCATTACTAGTTACAACTAGTAATGGCGCACTGAGTCTGGATGCGCCATTAGTATGTTTGGACAGGCGCACTAGTTCAAAAAAAATTGATACTAATGGCGCACCTTGGGCCAGGTGCGCCATTAGTAGTTTCAACTCTAATGGCGTATTAGAAGGTGGTGTGCCATTAGTATATACTAATGGCGCACCGCTTGTCTGGTGCGCCATTAGTATCAATCCCATCTATAGCCCTTTTTCTAGTCTCTCTCTCTCTCTCTCCCTCTCTCTCTCTCTCTCTCTCTCTCTGACCGGTCGTATGTGTTCTCTGCAGCAGGTTTGGCCGAAAGCAAGGTGCTCGGCAAGGAGGAGAAGGTGGCCGGAAGCAAGGTACAGCAGATTCTCCCCCTGCAGTCTGTTTTTTGCTGTCAGTGATGCATGTGTGCTGTTGCTGCTGTGTGCTGTTGCTGTTGTGTGCTGCTGCTGCTGTGTGCTGCTGCTGTTTTCAGTTAGAGAAAACTAGAATTCAAAGCAAACTAGAATTGTTAACTAAAAGAATTCAAATCAAACTAGAATACAAATATGATCTATTTGAATTCAGTTAGAGCACTATTCAGTTATAGAAATTTTTGAAATTTTCAATTAACTGAACATTTCAGTTTTGATAACTGTGCAAACTTCAGTAAACTGATTCGGTAAATTCAGTTAAAAGTTCAGTATGTTGTTGTAGTGGCCTCTAAGTTTTAGAGCTGCCAATCTATGTTGTTGTATTATGTTGTAGTAGTACTAGCTCTAGCTAGTGGCCTCAAAGTAGATGAAAAATCATATTAAATAATGGAGCAAAATGTGGGGTGTTAGAATGCCAGCGCTATTGACTATTACTTTTGCAGCACTGTAGAATGTTAGTTATCACTTTTGCAGCTTATGTTGCTGCTACTATGTATGTGCTTGTTTTTCTTGAAATCGATTGCTAAGTGACCTATGTTTTGCTCGAAATGTTGATTCATTTCCAGTCCGGCACATTTCAGGAGCTCTATATGTGCACTTTCTAGCAAACGTCATGCCGAATTTTTCTGTGAATTTCGGCATGACCTGTGCTAGGAAGTTGGACATATCAAGTGCTCGAGATTTGTCGCTCCGGGAATGAAACGACATTTCCGGCAAAACAAAGGTCACTTTTTTTCTCATTATTCACTTTATTATATAAAGCTCGATAATTATACGACTACAACATTAAACCCTAGGAAACATGACCGACACTGATGAGGCCGGAGGTTCTCAGTCATAATTAGGTCGAGCACACGCCTACCTCGACTTTCTGGCGGATCAGGAGAGAAAGCAAGCTGGGTGTTAGGACCCCCTTGTCATGACGGAGGACGACGGTGGTGGCGCCGGCGCCGACACTGATGCCACCAACGACAGTGGCACTGAGACTGGCGCTGATGATGTTGCTAACTATAGCACGGAAGGTGGTGGGACCTCCCAAGCCAGTGAGGGAAAGAAGGAAAAGAGGACACGATGCCCAAATGAGCTTGGCACCGGCAGACTGGTGGTCACGGCGGTGCACCCTGGCGAGTTCGAGCCAATAGAGCCGCGAGAAGTGGCAGCGAGTTACGACAACAGACTAGCATGCATCCTACGGGATACCGCTAACATCAACACCACAAAAATACGGAAGAATGAACATTTGAAGAAGCTGCTCCTAACTAGGTTGCACACATGATTCCTGTTCCTCGGTCGGAATGACGATGTCGACCCATGGGATGATGATGTCATGAAAAAAATCAACACAAAGCCCTAGGGAAGTTCAGCAACGCATTGAGCGCTTGGAAAACTAGGGTGAAAAAGGAGATTCAAGTAGACCATCAAACCTACACCGAGATTGCTGCAGACAATCCAAAAATTACGATAGAGGACTTTGAAAAGTTCAAGGAGACTTGCAATGAAGAAGCTACCAAGGCTAGGTTGGAGAGAGGCAAGCAGCTGCGGGCAAAGAACATGGGGAACCACCGCCTTTGAAGTCATGGTTACACGGGAAAGAGGCCCATGTGGGCTAAGGAGGACGCAGAACGTGAACGTCAGGGGATCCCAGACCCATTGGCTGAGTTCACCGACCAGCAGGAGCACGACTTCATCAGGGCCCGATTCTCGTGGGACCCCAAGAAAAAGATTTTTTTCATAGACAGGCTGACTAGGAAATTCATGAGATTACTGGTAATTATGCTTTTACCACCTTACATATTAGGTTCTGATCAACGAAGTCTACTACATTCTAGTCGCATTCGTAAATGATTCACGGTCCATTTTCTAGAGAGAGCAAGACAAGCTTGCGGCCGAGAGTGACTCGTCGATTCAGTCGACTCAGTCGTCGGCGAACTACAAGTGGGACACTCCATTCAACCGTGCCTAGAACATAATGATGGGACACCCGCCCAGCCAGCGGCCGCAATATGGACGTGTGCACGGTGCTGGGGATGGCGCCACGTGGAAGTACTATTATAGCAAGGACCCCGAGGCCAAAAGAGACAGAAACAAGTTCAGTCAAGTGACTATCGACAAGAAGGTGGCACGAGCGATGGGGAAAGCAAAAGCTGAGATAATGGCTGCCTGTAGACATGATATGGCGGCTGCCTTTACAAGCTTGATTCCAACTATGGTTACATGGGTGCAACAAAACCCAAACGCGCCACCAAGTGATTTTCCCATGCCCAGCTTCTCCGGGAGCAACTCAATGAACACCGGACCCATACCAGTACCTATTATGGCAACCGCACCCGCACCCGCACCCGCACCTCCAGCAGCACCTGCTCCTGCACCCAGCTGTCACGGCAGCCCTAGCTCCGTCTCTGGCTTGAACATCGGGCCGTCGACATTGGCTGAGCTCGAAGCCCTCGCGGTAAATATGCGTCATACCTTCATCAAGTCAACTAATTAATTAATCTTCAGTTGCCGTTCTTTTTGGATCTCTGACGCCGCACATATATGTGTTTGTAGGCCAATTCCACTCCGTGCACCCTCCTTTACCACATGAAGGGTGGGTTGGTGGATGTGGGGAAGGGTACTATAGTGAAGCCCAAGGATCGATTGTTCCATCGCCGGCAGATGCCTGATAATGCCTTAAGGGTCTTTGTGGCGAGTGTGAAAGCAGGCTACGAGGGTTTCCCTCGTCCAATACAAACCGATGGAGAGGATGACAAGACCCCCACACAGCTTGGCCAATGCAAAAATTGGCTGATCTTGTGGCCGAAAAATCTTCTTCATGTCGAGGTGGCCAGGAGCACACCAACGGGACCTCAGGAAGGTATGACCACAACCCTCCTACACAAATACAACCATCGTATGTGCTGCTTGCTGAGATTGAGAGACACGAGGAAGGAGGGCCAACCGTTTCGGCAAATGATGCCATCTTCCCCATGGAAGTGGATATGGATGATGGCATGGAGGAGGCCGAGGACCCTCTCCAGTATATCAATACCAGCTATGACATGGAAGTACCACTGAGTCAACCATATGAATATGAGATGCATGTACCAGAGCCGGAACATCCTCGGGAGTGCAAGAAGTCTTTGTTCATGCAATCCTCGCTGGACACACCTCCAGGTGCCGGTTCCACCAAAGCTCAACTAAGTAGCCAAAGTTGTCCAATGTTGAGCCCGGCAACACTAGGGGTGGTGCTCAGGGAGGGTCTGACAGACCCACCACCACCTCAGCCCACTAAGAAGAAGCAGAGGAAGAGATCGGCGGCGAGAAAATCCAATAAAGCTGGCAATGTTGGTTCTAGCAGCCAGTTGCCTTCGATCAAGGTTGATAGTGTACCGATGAAACATGCGTCATTAATCCATGTCGCGGGAGAGCCAATGGTACCGGCGAATGCACTAGCTGCCATAACAGGGGATCTCAGGAGACTCCATGACCATGTGCTTTCGACAGAGAGAAGCCTCCTCGCCTCAGATGATCTAGGATACTCACTTTATACGTTCATGTGCTGAGAAGTTGCAAGATGTACGTCCACACATGCCCCGCGGACCTCTTCTTCCTGAGGTTCGATTACATCTTCCAGATGTTTCAAATGAGGACACTCGATTTTACGTTCGTCCGCCTGTATGCACTGCACATGAACTACATCGTCAGGAGAGAGCAAGTCACCGGTCTTGCGGTCGCGGACCCATACTACATGCATGAGGGCTTCTTGTCAGTCAATGATGCCAACCGTCAATATGCAACTCAGTACATCGAAGATTTCTTGGCAGCAATAAGGACAAATAAACGATTCTCCTACCTCATCATCTCAGGTAAGTCATCCGTGGATAGCACTATAACACATACATCCTTTCATGCATTTCAATAATTACTTTGCACGCATGGGGGCTAACTTGATCGTGTATTTTGCGCAGCAGGGGGTGTCGTGCTGTTCTCATCGTTCTTTACCCTCGTTACTCCCGCGCTCTATAGTTGGACCCATCGAAGAACATACAGTAGAAAGATTACACACACATAAAGTATGTTCCGGACAGAGCTATCATGGGCTTCAGCATGCGGGGTGGCTACATCCAAAGCAAAAAAAACAAATAAGGTCAGGGTCTGTTTCAGCCACAAGACTGACTTCTGTTGCATTCAGCAACCGGCAAGAAGTGAGAACGATGGATTCTATGTCATCCATCTAATGATGGAGTACAGAAGGGATGTGCAATCACTTTGCATGAAATCTTCATCCGATACCCATATCCAGAGATGGGCCGAAGCCTTTGGAGCCGTGCCGGATAATCGACTTCGAAATGATTTCTACCGGATCCAGCAGGAAATTGCGTCCATCATCATGAAAGATGTCCTCGAAGAGAATGGGATGTTATACGGTGGCCAAATATCGCGAGCTGACGTCCGAACCCGCATTGCCCTACAATGTCAGGACATGATGCCTTTCACTAAGCTTGGGTCCGTCCTCCCGGATATGGACAGATGGGAAGAGGGCACTGCTTAAAAACAATGTGTCTGTTTAGTTACTTGTTACTTTCTCTGTATGATGAAACTTCGAATGTCTCTGTACAACAAAACTATTAGATGTATGTTGCCGCGCTCTAGTTAATTACTTTCGGCACGATGTGTTTGTTAACTATGTTTACTATATATGTTGCTTCTATTTCATAACTGTTTCGTTCA
>NC_041383.1:814209528-814224810 GCF_002162155.2 Triticum dicoccoides | reverse complement strand
ATAGTGTGTGTGTGTGTGTGTGTGCATCTCTGACAGGTATATAGATCAACGATGGCGAGGAAGTGGTATGCCGTGTATGTAGGGCATGTTCCTGGTGTGTATAATGAGTGGCCAGAGTGTTAGGCCCAGGTCTCCGGCTTCTCCGGCGGAAGCCAGAAAGGGTTTGATAGCAGAGCGGAAGCCGAAGCTAGTTACTTGAGATTCATGGCACAACAGGGGATTCAGAACCAGCGCCGCTTCAAAGACTACTACATGATACCGCTTTTGATCATCGTGATCGCTCTTATCTCGTATGTCATAGTTTAGGTAGATGATGAAACATGTGTCTACGGTGACAGTGTAAGAGCATGTGAGCATTAACTTGTATCGCTATTTCGAGATGATGATGAGATCGGCATCATTTGTGTTCGATAATGATGATATGATGAGACTATATTGTGCCACTTCGATGATGATGATGAGACATTCATTTTTCATATAGTTTCAGTGTATGTGTATGTTGTAATTGTATAAAACCTGTAAAAATACGAATATAGCAAAATCAAAAAAAAATACGAGCAGTAGCGTGGGGTTTTAGAGTAGTAGCAGCGCTGCTTTACCAGTAGCGTTGGTCATATGGCCACGCTACTACTATTAGTAGTAGCGATGGGCAGGGGCGCGCTACTACTAGACATAGGTAGCAGTAGCGCTGGTTTAAACACACGCTACTGCTAAAAAATAGTTGTAGCACCGTAGTAGTAGCCACTACTAGGAAAAACCTTACCAGTAGCATGGGTTTTTGGGCTACCGGTAGCGTAGGTTCCCAGGCTACTGCTATGACGCAACAACTATTTTTTAGCAGTAGCGTCTGTTTTACCCCACACTACTGCTAAACAGACATACCAGTAGTGCGGGTGCTCCACGCTATTAGTATTCCACACCCACGCTACTACTAATGGAATAGTGGTAGCACTTCTATAATGCCCCATGCTACAAGTAACTAATTAGGATTTATTTTAAAAAAAAATCTATTATTCCAGTTTAGACATACATTTCATAGTACTCACATACATGCATTTCATAATACTTAGATGTTAATTACAGTCAATCATACATAACTAAAATAGATAATTAATATACACACACACAGACAGACATATATACATCTGGGCTATTCTGTTACGCGTAACAGAATATTATTCTGTTATCCTTTTTGAACTGACGGTTTCAGGTGGTTGTACTGATGTTTTCGATGCGGTTGAACTGATGCTTTCAGTTTTGTTTAACACATCGTCTTCTTTAGTTCAAAAACTTTTTATAATTTTTTTGTCGGAACGGGACGTGTAATATATCGTTGGAAAGCTCTTGACAACCATATTTCAAATATATTGAATGTTTTTGCAAAATCATTATGGTTTAAGAGCAGTTTGAAAAAATCGTTTTTTTCAAAAACGAAAATGTGAATCGTATTTTGGACTCAATTTTCAAACCGTTTGTCGGAATTGAGCAAATAAGATGGCGTTGGAAAGCTAGTCAAAATCCGCATCTTCCATATATGTATTGTTTTTTCTAATTCTATATGATTTGAAAGAAATTTGCAAAACGGTGAAATTCTGGGCGAAACGTATTTTTGCGATTTTTTGCAAACGGTTAGCCGGATTGACGCAAATGATACGGCGTTGGAAAGCTATGGGAAATGCGCAACTGTTTTGTATATAAATGTTTTTCCAATTCCTTACGGTTTAAAAACGAATTCAAATACGGTCAAATTTGATTTTTGAACGCGATTTTTTTTAAAAGTTTGTCGAAATATGGAAAATAATATACCGTTGGATAGCTATCGAAAATGCGAAACTTAGTCATGTTGAACGTTTTCTCTACTTCGCAACCGTTTAAGAGTAATTTTAAATACGGCATGACGGATCATGCTGTTTTCTCGTCTGAAAAACAGAGTAGTCGTACTAATATATGTGTACGTTTGTACTGAGCTATTTTTTGTAGAGTAATTTTGTATGGTTCCAAAAAAGGGGACTTGTACTGATGTTTGCATGGGTTTGTACTAAGCGTCTTTTCACTAATTAGACTTTGCTCTGTTTTGCTTATAAGTTTTCAATGGTTTATTGTATCGTCGCCCCTGTACTTGCATGGTTTATATCATCGAACTGAATGATATTTTTTTTGAAAAAAAAATGTTTTTTTTTGGAACTAAACTTTTTTTACAATGATGTTCTGAACTTCTCTTATTTTACGACTTGTACTTTTCTCATTTGAATTGCATGGGGTTTCTTTTTGCTTGAACTTTTACAAATTGAATTTCTGTCATTTCTTTTGTTCCAAACGGACCATCATTTTTAACTTGTAGTGATCAATATTTTTAATTCAACCATTTTTCTTTCTAGCACGGACGAATGTATGTTCGAGAAAAAGAGTACTTGAAGGATGTATGTATGGTTTTATACTGAGCGTGTTTTCACATCCTGAGCGTGTTTTGTGACAATATTCTAGACTTCTCTCATTTTGAACTCAGCTCCTTAGCGACCGGTCACAAAACAAGAAGTTGTACTGTTGAGCACAGCTCCTTGAGCGACCGGCCACAAAACAAGAAGTTAAGTTTGTACTGTTGAGCAGGATGTCCTCGACCCCGACCGCGTAAGTACTTAGTATGACGATGTATCAGTACTTAGTATGAGATACTTGTGTTGTTTTCCTGTCAGAAAAAACAGAGTACTTGTACTGATGTATTTTTCATCGAGTAACTTTGAAACGTTCAAAAAAGGGTACTTGAACGGATGTCAGTATGAATTTGTGCTGAGCATGTTTTAACATACTGCCATGGCCGGGAGGTGGTGCGCAGCGGCGGGCGCCATCGTCGGGAGGTGGTGCGCGACGGTGGGCGCCATGGTCGGGATCGACTGTCAGGACCCCGACTCAATGCCACATCGATCTAGCATGTAACACCTCATATCACTTTGCGGCCTCACGCACGGTATTCCCACGGGTGTCGCCTTACCTTAGCCCGGGACCGTTTGCGCCTTTTGGCACACGTATATGACAGTGTCGCTAGCATCCATATGATAAGGAGCCCGGGCTGACATGGCTAGTCGTAAACCCAAAGTGGCACAGACTTACAGGGACAGGCATCCATGACCCAGCATCGAACGTGTCGGTCATCAGCGAGTGAATCCAGGCTGTAGCACTGGGCTAGCAGGACTCCGGTGAACCGGGCTGTAGCAGGCTAACAGGACTCCGGTATTCATCGCGTGACATTTCCCCGAAGGGACAGACACAGGAAGGAAGAAGGACACATGCTGGCCAGCCTAAGTGTTCCGGAGCAGTAGCAAGCTACCATGGCTCGGTGGAAACACTAGGAGACATTTCCCGGTAAGAGAGGCTACTAAAGATAAACAACTAGATAGTCAGATCCCACACATACCAAGCATTTCAATAACATACACACAATATGCTCGATATGTGCATTACAACATGGCATCACAAAATGACTCTACGACTCAAGTAATTTATTCAATAGGCTCCGAGGAGCGAGATATTACAAACATGGGTCTCATGACCCAACAATCAGAGCATACAAGTCAAAGCACAAGCGGAAGCTATCATGTCTGAGTACAGACATCTATAAATGAAAAAGGCTGAGAAGCCTGACTATCTATCAGATCCTGCCGAGGGCACAAGATCGTAGCTGAGGTATCAAGCTAAACGTCGAAGTCCACGCGAAACTACTAGTGAGACCGAAGTCTCTCTGCAAAAACATAAAATAGGCAAACGTGAGTACAAATGTACCCAGCAAGACTTACATCAGAACTAACTACATATGCATCATTATCAACAAAGGGGATGGTGGGGTTTAACTGCAGCAAGCCAGCTTTGACTCGGTGGCTATCCTGAACTACGACTGCAAGCAACTCTTTTGAGGTCGCGCACACGAGTCCACATATTCACCAACCAATACACCACTATGGATCCGCTCCCGTCTCCCTACGAGAACGCCATCCATAGCACTCACGCTTATCTTGCGTATTTTAGAGTATCCACTTTCACTTGTCTATGAACTATGCAAGGGGTCCACGTTTCCATATCCGAGGAATCCGGCTATTCGAATAGATGAGGTTAACCCTGCAGGGGTGTACTTCTTCACACACGCTCTCGCCACTTACCGCCCTGTACACGTCATGTACCTCGGCAACCTTCAAGCGGAAGCCGGGCGAGGGAGTCGGCCACGACCTGACTAACCGAACAAGTCTCTAGTCCAGGTTTATCGCCTATTCGGGTTCCATCCGCAAGGAGATCCGGCCGGGGTGTCGCTCACGGCCCCGAACGATGTGAGCAGGGTTCCCAAGCCCACCATCCGGGTGCCACTTGGTACACCGTGCCACTGTGCCTAGTCTGTCCCAAGCCCACCTGTACCGGGTGCCACTTGGTAGACTACTAACACTACCTACAAACACCAGAAACTAGTTGCAACTCCTGGACAGAGATCATGTTGATTAATAAGTCGAGAGGGGCACTTAAGCATTCCAATGTGTGGTAGTAGTTGGTCATGGATCACAAACACAGAACTCAGTTCCTAAGGACGGCTGCAATGAGACAACCCACCATGTACTCCTACATGGCCTCTCACCGCTACCTTTACCAAATCGTGTTCACGCACTTAGCTCACACACAGTAGGACATGTTCACACGCCTCTGATTCATCCCCGACGAATCAGACCTGACTCAACTCTAAGCAGTAGCAGGCATGACAAACAAGCATGAATGAGTAGGCACAATAGGGCTCAAACAACTCCTACTCATGCTAGTGGGTTTCATCTATTTACTGTGGCAATGACAGGTCATGCAAAGGATAAAGGGTTCAGCTACCGCAGCAAGTATCAAATATGTCATTGTTGTCCTAATGCAGTAAAAGAGAGCAGGAGCGAGAGAGTGGGATTTTATCGGAATGAACAAGGGGGTTTTGCTTGCCTTGCACTTCTGAAGATAGCATTGAGTCTTCATCAGTGTCAACGATCACATCGTCGATACAACGTCTACCGAGGGGGAACAACACCGGCAAACACAGAAGAAACACAATCAATGCAATGCACAATATGATGCATGCTATGACATGGCAATATGAATGTGTTTTGGGCTAATGCATCTAGCAACAAGTTAAATGGGGTTGGTTTGAATACAAGATTCAAATTCAAACTCCATATGTGATTATTCAAATGCCATTCACTTCATTTGTCCTAAACAGTAGTGATAAGTTGTTCTAACATGCATGAAAATGGTACAGATGGATTCCTTGAATTTTTCTGATAATTTTTCATATATAATTTATTTAATTTGGAGTTACGGTTAATTTTCTATGATTTATTGAAGTTTTAGGCATTTTCTGGAATTTTCTGATTATTTAGAATTAAAATAATTCCAGAAAATGAATTATGGCGTCAGCATGACCTCATAGTGACGTCAGCAGGTCAACGGGCGCCGTCCAGGTCAAACTGACCTGTGGGACCCATATGTCAGCGTCATAGGTTTAAACAGGGGGGGTTTAGTTTAGTTTAATTAAGGATTAAGGCACTAGGGCCCACATGTCAGTGTCAGCAGGGGGGTAATTAAATTAAAATAAACTAACTAACTAACAGGGGGGGCTAGCCCCACCTGTCATCGACCCAGGGGGGTCAAACCCCTGGTCAGCAGGGCCTAACCCGCCGGCGGCTTGACGCCGGCGAGGCTGAGACGGCGGAGACCCTCGGGTTTCTTGCTCCGGCGTCCAAACGGACGGAGGAGACCACCTACGGGCAGCTGGTGATCCAGCGCGTCGAGTGGTGCGGTCAGATAGGCCGGGGGCGACCTATATCGACGGCGGCGAGCTCGGTTGCGGCCGCCGGAGTTCGGGCATGGGTGCGGGCAGCGTTGCGGTGTGCGAGCAAGTGAGCTGAGGCACTAATGGTGGCCTATGTGATGCGGTGAACAAGATGGACGGGTCGACTGAGCCGTTGCGTGGCCGGAGTCACGCCGGCGGTGAGCACAGGCGGCGGCGGGTGCGGGTGAGCTCGGTGCAGCAGCTACGGCGTGCGAGAGAGGGAGCGGAGAAGGGGAACAGGGGCAGGAGCTCACTGCGGTGGCGACGAGGCGAACGGCGGGCTCGGGGAGGGGCTGGTGACGACGGGAGGTCGCCGGCGATCTCGGTGGCCCGAGGAGGAAGAAGACGTAGGGGACGGCACTCCGAGGCTTCCGGCGTCACATGGGTTGGTGGAGACGAAGAAGAAGGCGCGGCGGTTCTTCTGGAGGCATCGGCAAGGCGAGGGGTGGCCGGTGGCCGCGGCGAACAGCGTCGGTAGCGACGGCTGCGCTCGGCACGAGAGGGAGAGAGAAATAGAGGAGGGGGGGAGCTCGGGAGAGAGTGAGGGGCGGTCGGGGAGGCCGCGTGTCGACGTCCAGGGCGTCCAGAGCGTCGGGGGAGAGCGGTAAGCAGGAGCTGGCGAGGCGCGTGGCCAGCGCGCGGCGGGCACGCGCTCGTCCTTCTGTCCAGGGAGGAAGACGACGGGGAGGCTGTGGTGGTGGGCTGGGCCGGCCACTTGGGCCGCCAGGTAAGCCCAGGTGAGATTCCTTCTCTCTCTCTGCTTTCTGTCTTATATTTACTGTTTTCTATTTTTGTTCTGTTTGTTTTAATTTAGTTTAGCAACTAAATCATTTAAATAAATTCTGTAGATTTTTATGTGGCTTGCTAAAATATATACAATGCCACTCACAAACTTCCAGAATTATTGGAGTCATATTTAATATATATTAAATATAAATCCAAAGCAAGTAGTTATTGGATTAATTCAAATGGCCAAAATAATTATCTCCGTGACTCCAAAAATATTGGTTTAAATTTTACCTCTTACCAATATTTTTATAGAGTAACAGGAACATTTTCTTGGACACATTTGAGAAGATTTAATTGTTGGTTATTTTCAGAGGTTTCCTGAGGCTTTTGAAAATTCCTCAATTCAAATTTCAAAAATATAGACATGATGCACACATGAAGCTAACCTAGAGCAATGCCAGAAGCTAGGGATGTGACAACTCACCCCCACTAAACAAGAATCTCGTCTCGAGATTCAAGCGTAGGGTAAGATGAAGGGGAAACGCAAACTAGTATAATCTTCACGATCCAGGTTGCACTTCGAATGAATGTTGATTCGATCACCATCATTGTCTTGATGTCTTGCTCTGAGAACTCCAACTATCATGACAACGAGAGGAAAGGAAAGATCCTAAAAGAATGGTTCTTCTCGAAGGTCGAACAACTCACGGAATGAGACATAGGACCATCTCTCGGGTTGAGACACGAGATACACATCAAGAGGGGTGGAAAGAAACGGATGACGAAGGTTCACTAGGTATACAACAATTCCACACTTAAGAAGGTGGTAAACGATTGTCCACGTAGCGAGGAGTTAAGTTGACATGACACCATAATGATGCACCTTAGGGAAGGTGACTCATAGAAATATCCCCTTAAGTGGCAAAAAGAATTACCTTTGATTCAAAGATCATTGAAACTCTTTAAACCAGCCTAAGACAATTCTCGAGCGATCGTTTGGAGGGGGTCGGTAGAATGGCAAACTCAAACTTGGATGATGTGGATTACCTTGTTGAAGACAACGTAATGGATGAATTTTGCTTATCACCGAAAATGGAAGAGACCCATGGTAGAATGGCACATTGACGGTGCAAGCTGGGAACAAAATGCAAATGCTGGGAATGATTCTGGTAACTGGGGAAGAAACCAACAACAGAGAGTGAATTCACTGTTTGAAAAGATCATAGCATTGCCGAGGAAACTGAGAGCAAACCCAGTTAGTGCCGATGATAACACCTAGCGCTTGTGCGTGCTCTCAAGAACTTGAGCATTTCCATATTCATCAGGGTTTTACCAATATCCGTGTCAAGGGTCCTGGCAACACAACTTACCACCATGATGAATAACGATGGACGATGCAGATGCATAGGAAGATAACATCAACTCAGATTTCACCCTAGCGAGGCCAAGGAAACAAAATCTGGATGATCGACCGAGAGACATTTAGCACTCCGCTTCTAATGTTCTCCTTGACGTGCTAGTGTAACCCATTCTTAGATATGGTTTGCTAACTAGAACATCAAGTAAAGGTCGGACTTCGGGAGCAATAGAATCCATAAGGAACAGTTACGGAGGTAAATCCTACGAAATCCTTATGGGGAGGTGGCCAACTTCTTTGATCAAGATACTATAATAATAGGTCTTTGGGCTGGGTGGTGCTGGCCACGACATCCACTTTACCAGTTATCGAGGGACCAATATTATAGTTTTGGGAAATGTTCCAAACCATCATATCTGCCTGAGATTCAGATCTGGTTGGTGTCAGGATATTCCAGACTCATCGAGTCTAGGAAGAAAAACGGAAATTTGCAACACAAATCGACGAGATGACGTTGCGAGATTCTCGGGGAATGAACTACGATAGTAAGCTCCAAAACATGAGCTGGTTCTGCTACAAACATGTGAACACGCTGTCCTAGACAAACATTATCACATGGTAGTCTTACAATAAAACACTACCGAGTTCAGGTGGGAACCATCACCGTGGATAACGAAGTCCTTGCATAAGTCATATGATTAGCTCTTATGAAGGAACTTCTTCTCCTTGAACAAATCAATCAGTGGCTTGGTGTGCTCGGGACACATATGGGATGAAGGTTGCAAGTCTCCAGACCACAGAATACTTCGCACGTGTGCATGACTGATTTGGGATGATTCCAAGGAAACAAAACAATCTTCCTCGAATTCATGGCGGCAACTTGCATCATATGCACATGAATTAGGGAAAGTCACTACTTTCATCCAAACATATGCTTCATGAACGAAACACGAAGAAATGCTTACACAAGTTTCCAACACTAGGTTGATGTTCAACATGAATCATGGGGAGACAAAATGCTGCTGATGGGCTCAACAACAACTCATCGGAATTTCCATATCACTGGATTTCCACCATCATGTGAACACGGGGATAGTATTGGTCAGACCAAAAGATGTAATGGTATATACTCGAGGGATCAACCACGAGTAATACAACATTACGAGTATCGTTGGTACTGATTTGATTGACGATAGCCCACACTCAAATCAAAGGATTGATAAGACAATAGGTCCAGCAACTGATCACAGGGACCAATCGATGAAGATATCATCTTTCTTCAACACACACTACACAAGATTATCCCTTTGGAACGAACTAAGTCAGGCAAGCTTTTATCCTCCAACTCTCCAAGTTGTTGTTTAGCTTAACCAACTAGCTCAGGGATATCTAACACCGATTCTTGGAGAGAAGGTGGTTCACAAGAATAAACCAACTTGATCACGAGCTCAACATAACGATCAGGTGACGACCTGGTGATACTTCCGAGAAGACATTCAAAAATCACGAACCACCGGTATGTTACTAAGCTCGAGAACAATCTCGCTTTTGAGGGCAAGACGATATGATCAAATGAGTGAGGACTTGACAAGATCCTAACTCATCAATCGAAGGGTGAACCAGGAGAATGGACTAGGTAGCACGATCAATCTTAGAATGATGATTCAATAACCAACACACTAAGAATGAAATTATTGTCCTTTAACTACCCAGCAACGAGGTTGCTAGGCGTATTGATTTCACACATCACAATTCATTTGTCGGTAATCCGGTTGCATCAACACGAAGACCGAGGAATGACTAATGATGGCAAGAAGTATCACTGTACCAAGAGTTCATAGGATGGTGTGCAATTCCTATAACAATCCCGATATAAAGATGGTAATACTCCAAGGTAGAACAGAACAAAAGCTGGATTAGCAATTTGATCTGCGGAGCACAACTTCTTTGACCCAATCTTGGATATGGAAGAGGTACTGGAGTTTGTTTCTCCTAGTCATTCAGGACAGAATGGCTTGACGGACCACAATAGTAATAAGCATTGATAACACGAATGCACAATTACTCCTGGCTATCAATTGATAGACGAGGGCCAGAAAACAACTAAAGAGGGACAACTCAAAGGAACATATGATTTTCTGAGTTGTGAATGCATAGATTAGCATGTCGAACGAGTTCAACATATTTCTTCCGGACAATCCATGCGGAAAGGTAGAACTGGCAGAGTCACAATTATGAATGGAGAACCCATCGAGAGCACTCCTGTTGTGATCTTTTGATCCAACAAACTTTTGCCGTAAGTGGTTCATGGTATTTGGAAGAAGGATATACCACGGACCTTGAGGACTATCGCAAAGGTTACTAATATCCTAAAGGCGCTAGCAATTACTATCAACATGAAGTAAGTAAAGTGAATCTCGGGTTCAAGAACCCAGGAATAGAATACCTACTAACTATGTGGCATCACGGGATGCTTTCGAGAATAAAGGCCAGAATCATCACACTGGGAACACAAAACGTTGCTAGATTACTAGGTGACTCCCTAAAACACCTAGGGTCATAATAATTATTCCAACATATATGTCGAGGCAATAAAGTACCTCAACTTACTAATTAGTGTGGATAATCTGGCCCAAAGGAACATTGAAATGGAAGGAAGGAATCTGCAAGTGCATCAGACTGTTTAGAAACCTGGAATGACTCGGACAGCATAACGGCTGTAAATGCTCAGAAAAGATTTGAGACATTCACAAAAATGGTGGCATAACCACTCAGAAGCACAATATCAAGATTTCGAGATCAACAATTAACATACAGAAGTAGTAGAAACTGAACTCAAGCTTAAATCCAACAATCTTATAAGTCTACGAATTAGTAACGCGTGATCCTGATAGAAAGAAGAGATAGCCTAGTTCCTTAACCCCGCAGGAAAGATAAGATGACTCATATCAGAAGGGCATGAGGTATAAGGAGTAAAAAGAGCCTTACGTTCCATCCCACAATCAATTCCCCTACATATAACTAAGAATTTCTAGACTCAACTTCGACCAGTTTGGCTTGGTAATCCTACAGGCAGTCAAGCTCCGATACCAACGCTGTCAGGACCCCGACTCAATGCCACATCGATCTAGCATGTAACACCTCATATCACTTTGCGGCCTCACGCACGGTATTCCCACGGGTGTCGCCTTACCTTAGCCCGGGACCGTTTGCGCCTTTTGGCACACGTATATGACAGTGTCGCTAGCATCCATATGATAAGGAGCCCGGGCTGACATGGCTAGTCGTAAACCCAAAGTGGCACAGACTTACAGGGACAGGCATCCATGACCCAGCATCGAACGTGTCGGTCATTAGCGAGTGAATCCAGGCTGTAGCACTGGGCTAGCAGGACTCCGGTGAACCGGGCTGTAGCAGGCTAACAGGACTCCGGTATTCATCGCGTGACATTTCCACGAAGGGACAGACACAGGAACGAAGAAGGACACATGCCGGCCAGCCTAAGTGTTCCGGAGCAGTAGCAAGCTACCATGGCTCGGTGGAAACACTAGGAGACATTTCCCGGTAAGAGAGGCTACTAAAGATAAACAACTAGATAGTCAGATCCCACACATACCAAGCATTTCAATAACATACACACAATATGCTCGATATGTGCATTACAACATGGCATCACAAAATGACTCTATGACTCAAGTAATTTATTCAATAGGCTCCGAGGAGCGAGATATTACAAACATGGGTCTCATGACCCAACAATCAGAGCATACAAGTCAAAGCACAAGCGGAAGCTATCATGTCTGAGTACAGACATCTATAAATGAAAAAGGCTGAGAAGCCTGACTATCTATCAGATCCTGCCGAGGGCACAAGATCGTAGCTGAGGTATCAAGCTAAACGTCAAAGTCCACGCGAAACTACTAGTGAGACCGAAGTCTCTCTGCAAAAACATAAAATAGGCAAACGTGAGTACAAATGTACCCAGCAAGACTTACATCAGAACTAACTACATATGCATCATTATCAACAAAGGGGATGGTGGGGTTTAACTGCAGCAAGCCAGCTTTGACTCGGTGGCTATCCTGAACTACGACTGCAAGCAACTCTTTTGAGGTCGCGCACACGAGTCCACATATTCACCAACCAATACACCACTATGGATCCGCTCCCGTCTCCCTACGAGAACGCCATCCATAGCACTCACGCTTATCTTGCGTATTTTAGAGTATCCACTTTCACTTGTCTATGAACTATGCAAGGGGTCCACGTTTCCATATCCGAGGAATCCGGCTATTCGAATAGATGAGGTTAACCCTGCAGGGGTGTACTTCTTCACACACGCTCTCGCCACTTACCGCCCTGTACACGTCATGTACCTCGGCAACCTTCAAGCGGAAGCCGGGCGAGGGAGTCGGCCACGACCTGACTAACCGAAAAAGTCTCTAGTCCAGGTTTATCGCCTATTCGGGTTCCATCCGCAAGGAGATCCGGCCGGGGTGTCGCTCACGGCCCCGAACGATGTGAGCAGGGTTCCCAAGCCCACCATCCGGGTGCCACTTGGTACACCGTGCCACTGTGCCTAGTCTGTCCCAAGCCCACCTGTACCGGGTGCCACTTGGTAGACTACTAACACTACCTACAAACACCAGAAACTAGTTGCAACTCCTGGACAGAGATCATGTTGATTAATAAGTCGAGAGGGGCACTTAAGCATTCCAATGTGTGGTAGTAGCTGGTCATGGATCACAAACACAGAACTCAGTTCCTAAGGACGGCTGCAATGAGACAACCCACCATGTACTCCTACATGGCCTCTCACCGCTACCTTTACCAAATCGTGTTCACGCACTTAGCTCACACACAGTAGGACATGTTCACACGCCTCTGATTCATCCCCGACGAATCAGACCTGACTCAACTCTAAGCAGTAGCAGGCATGACAAACAAGCATGAATGAGTAGGCACAATAGGGCTCAAACAACTCCTACTCATGCTAGTGGGTTTCATCTATTTACTGTGGCAATGACAGGTCATGCAAAGGATAAAGGGTTCAGCTACCGCAGCAAGTATCAAATATGTCGTTGTTGTCCTAATGCAGTAAAAGAGAGCAGGAGCGAGAGAGTGGGATTTTATCGGAATGAACAAGGGGGTTTTGCTTGCCTGGCACTTCTGAAGATAGCATTGAGTCTTCATCAGTGTCAACGATCACATCGTCGATACAACGTCTACCGAGGGGGAACAACACCGGCAAACACAGAAGAAACACAATCAATGCAATGCACAATATGATGCATGCTATGACATGGCAATATGAATGTGTTTTGGGCTAATGCATCTAGCAACAAGTTAAATGGGGTTGGTTTGAATACAAGATTCAAATTCAAACTCCATATGTGATTATTCAAATGCCATTCACTTCATTTGTCCTAAACAGTAGTGATAAGTTGTTCTAACATGCATGAAAATGGTACAGATGGATTCCTTGAATTTTTCTGATAATTTTTCATATATAATTTATTTAATTTGGAGTTACGGTTAATTTTCTATGATTTATTGAAGTTTTAGGCATTTTCTGATTATTTAGAATTAAAATAATTCCAGAAAATGAATTATGGCGTCAGCATGACCTCATAGTGACATCAGCAGGTCAACGGGCGCCGTCCAGGTCAAACTGACCTGTGGGACCCATATGTCAGCGTCATAGGTTTAAACAGGGGGGGTTTAGTTTAGTTTAATTAAGGATTAAGGCACTAGGGCCCACATGTCAGTGTCAGCAGGGGGGGTAATTAAATTAAAATAAACTAACTAACTAACAGGGGGGGCTGGCCCCACCTGTCATCGACCCAGGGGGGTCAAACCCCTGGTCAGCAGGGCCTAACCCGCCGGCGGCTTGACGCCGGCGAGGCTGAGACGGCGGAGACCCTCGGGTTTCTTGCTCCGGCGTCCAAACGGACGGAGGAGACCACCTACGGGCAGCTGGTGATCCAGCGCGTCGAGTGGTGCGGTCAGATAGGCCGGGGGCGACCTATATCGACGGCGGCAAGCTCGGTTGCGGCCGCCGGAGTTCGGGCATGGGTGCGGGCAGCGTTGCAGTGTGCGAGCAAGCGAGCTGAGGCACTAATGGTGGCCTACGTGATGCGGTGAACAAGATGGACGGGTCGACTGAGCCGTTGCGTGGCCGGAGTCACGCCGGCGGTGAGCACAGGCGGCGGCGGGTGCGGGTGAGCTCGGTGCAGCAGCTACGGCGTGCGAGAGAGGGAGCGGAGAAGGGGAACAGGGGCAGGAGCTCACTGCGGTGGCGACGAGGCGAACGGCGGGCTCGGGGAGGGGCTGGTGATGACGGGAGGTCGCCGGCGATCTCGGTGGCCCGAGGAGGAGGAAGACGTCGGGGACGGCGCTCCGAGGCTTCCGGCGTCACATGGGTTGGTGGAGACGAAGAAGAAGGCGCGGCGGTTCTTCTGGAGGCATCGGCAAGGCGAGGGGTGGCCGGTGGCCGCGGCGAACAGCGTCGGTGGCGACGGCTGCGCTCGGCACGAGAGGGAGAAAGAAACAGAGGAGGGGGGGAGCTCGGGAGAGAGTGAGGGGCGGTCGGGGAGGCCGCGTGTCGACGTCCAGGGCGTCCAGAGCGTCGGGGGAGAGCGGTAAGCAGGAGCTGGCGAGGCGCGTGGCCAGCGCGCGGCGGGCACGCGCTCGTCCTTCTGTCGAGGGAGGAAGACGACGGGGAGGCTGTGGTGGTGGGCTGGGCCGGCCACTTGGGCCGCCAGGTAAGCCCAGGTGAGATTCCTTCTCTCTCTCTGCTTTCTGTCTTATATTTACTGTTTTCTATTTTTGTTCTGTTTGTTTTAATTTAGTTTAGCAACTAAATCATTTAAATAAATTTTGTAGATTTTTATGTGGCTTGCTAAAATATATACAATGCCACTCACAAACTTCCAGAATTATTGGAGTCATATTTAATATATATTAAATATAAATCCAAAGCAAGTAGTTATTGGATTAATTCAAATGGCCAAAATAATTATCTCTGTGACTCCAAAAATATTGGTTTAAATTTTACCTCTTACCAATATTTTTATAGAGTAACAGGAACATTTTCTTGGACACATTTGAGAAGATTTAATTGTTGATTATTTTCAGAGGTTTCCTGAGGCTTTTGAAAATTCCTCAATTCAAATTTCAAAAATATAGACATGATGCACACATGAAGCTAACCTAGAGCAATGCCAGAAGCTAGGGATGTGACATCGACGATGGTACTTGTCGCGCCGGCCCGGTGCCGCGACGGTGGTGGGTGGGGATGGGGGTTGCCGAAGATGGGGTTTGTCAGGGCTGGGGCCGCTAGGGATGGGGGTCT
>NC_041383.1:814194145-814209172 GCF_002162155.2 Triticum dicoccoides | reverse complement strand
TGGGAGGAGGCCGGCCGGCGACACGGTGGGGAGGAGGTCGGGCGGCGGTGGGCACGGGGAGGAGGTGGTAAGAAGGATCTGTGGAGGGATCATGGTAGTTTTCTTCTTTTGGGCCGGCCTCGCCTTATAGGGACCGAGGGTAACAGAATAATATTCTGTTACCGGTAACAAAATAGTCCAGCCCTATATATATATATATATATATATATATATATATATATATATATATATATATATATATATATATACGCGTATAGGTCGTCGGCGTCGGCGCCTCCAGAAGCCCGTGTTGATGGTGTTGATGTTGTCGTCGCTGCCACAGCACCGTGATGGTATCGCTGTCGTCGTCGCTGCTGCAGAACCGTGACTATGTCGTTGTCGTCGCCGCTAGAACCCTGTGTCTGTGTCGATGTCGTTCGCCACCTCCGCCTCTCCCTCCTCCCTCCACCTCCCCTCACTGTCCACCTCTCCCTCCTCAGCTGCGGCCAAGCGACCGGCGCCTCCATCTTCTTTGTTGCTGCTCGCCTAGTACTGATGTCGTCTCCTCTTTGCTACTGAGCAGGACCTTCCAGGGCCAATATCAGATGGTGTTGTTCTAGTAACAGATGAATTTCCTGCACATCGACAGACATGAAAAACAATGATGTAAATGTACTATATTGTACCGTAATGCACAACCAGGTAGTAATTGACTGAATTACGATACAATCATGTGGTAGATTTTGATGTGAAAAAAATGTAATCCAGGTGTACTATACTGTGAAAAACAATTAGAGTAAAGAGGAGCTTGCAATTGGCAAAAGAGGAGCTACTAGTACTGCTGTCAGTAGGAGTATTGAGACTTGCCAATTGGCAAAAGTACTTCTACAGTAAAACTACTGAAATTACTCCTAATGCAAGCAAAATTTGCACTACAAAAGTTGCCAGATGCAAGAAAAACTACACAAAAATACTCCTGCAACTTTTCATTACAACTACACAAAACTGCTGGAGTAAAAGCAACAACACATCAGCAAGCAAGCAGGGCATGAGAGGGATCAGAGGAGGGGCTTACCATCAGCTATGCCAGAGTGGAATAAAGGTAGCCGGGCGAGGCAGCGCTTGCTGAGGTGACTTGGTGTCACCGTTGGACAGTCGATGGAGAGGCCTAGGTCACCGGGCGCAGGCGCATTCTTGTTCCTTGGCCTGCTGAAGCAGCCGGAGGCAGGCCATGACGGCGCGTGCTTTGAGCTCGACGAGAGCAACATCGTGTGGCCGACATCTGATACACATAGATAGCTAAAATGTCAATCAACAGCATTGAGCCAGTAAGGATGAAAGAAATGTTCCAACGCCTTCCTACGGATCTATAATTTACAGCATAAAAAGGTTAGAACATTTGTCACATAACCACTAAGAGATTACAGTAATTATGCCATTTACTGTTCTAAGCAGAATAAACAATGTACATCCACTCAGCTAAAGCTTTCCAGTTCCAACTAAGTTACTGTTAATACAACTATGCAGCTAAATGTCCCTACTGTTTGTTCATTCACAAATAACTTGTTGCATAACTGAAGGCGGTCAAAGTAAACAACCATGGATTAAACGAGCTCAAGTAACTTCCTGTCTCTGAATCCTAGCTCTTATTTGTACATTCAATTTTAGTTTGGCAGAAAGGAGTAGGACAGGGAGATATTTGTGTTGGAAATATGCCCTAGAGGCAATAATAAAATGGTTATTATTGTATTTCCTTGTTCATGATAATTGTCTATTATTCATGCTATAATTGTATTGACTGGAAACCGCAATACATGTGTGAATACATAGACAACAGCATGTCCCTAGTGAGCCTCTAGTTGACTAGCTCGTTGATCAACAAATGGTCATGGTTTCCTGACCATGGACATTGGATGTCATTGATAACGGGATCACATCATTAGGGGAATGATGTGATGGACAAGACCCAATCCTAAGCCTAGCACAAGATCGTGTAGTTCGTATGCTAAAGCTTTTCTAAGTGTCAAGTATATTTTCCTTAGACCTTGAGATTGTGCAACTCCCGGATACGGTAGGAATGGTTTGGGTGTACCAAACGTCACAACGTAACTGGGTGGCTATAAAGGTGCACTACGGGTATCTCCAAAAGTGTCTGTTGGGTTGGCACGAATCGAGACTGGGATTTGTCACTCCGTGTGACGGAGAGGTATCTCTGGGCCCACTCGGTAGGACATCATCATAACGTGCACAATGTGATCAAGGAGTTTATCACGGGATGATGTGTTACGGAACGAGTAAAGAGACTTGTCGGTAACGAGATTAAACAAGGTATCGGCATACCGATGATCGAATCTCAGGCAAGTACTATACCGGTGGACAAAGGGAATTGTATACGGGATTGATTGAATCCTTGACATCGTGGTTCATCCGATGAGATCATCATGGAACATGTAGGAGCCAACATGGGTATCTAGATCCCGCTGTTGGTTATTGGCCGGAGAGTTGTCTCGGTCATGTCTGCATGGTTCCCGAACCCGTAGGGTCTACACACTTAAGGTTCGATGACGCTAGGGTTATAGGGAAGGTATGTACGCAGTTTCCGAATGTTGTTCCGAGTCCCAGATGAGATCCTGGACGTCATGAGGAGTCCAGGAATGGTCCTGAGGTGAAGATTGATACATTGGACGAAGGGTTTTGGAGTCCGGAAGTGTTCCGGAGGTACTAGGTGATGAGCAGCATGACCGAAAGGTGTTTCCGGAGCCCCGACAAGTGTTGGGGCGGCTTCATGGGCCAAGGGGAGGGGGCAAACCAGCCCACTAAGGGGTTGTGCGCCCCCCTCACCTATTCCCATGTGACCAAGGGGTTTGGGGCGCCCCATCTAGGGTTCCCACCTCCTGGCTTGGGGGCCAAGTCGCCCAAAGGGGTGATCCCATCTGCCCTGGCCGCCCCCCCCCTAGGGGAAATCCTAGGGCGCCTTCCCCTCTCCCTTCCCCCTATATATAGTGGAGGTTTTGGGGCTTCCCAACAGATGAGTCTACCTCTCCCAAGGCGCAGCCCTACCACTCTCCCTCCTCGTCTCTCGTAGTGCTTGGTGAAGCCCTGCTGGAGTACCGCGCTCCTCCACCACCACCATGCCGTCGTGCTGCAGCTGGACGGAGTCTTCCCCAACCTCTCCCTCTCTCCTTGCTAGATCAAGGCATGGGAGACGTCACCGGGCTGCACGTGTGTTAAACGCGGAGGCGCCGTTGTTCGGCGCTTAGATCGGAATCAACGGCGATTTGAATCGCTACGAGTACGACTCCTTCATCCGCGTTCTTGTAACGCTTCCGCTTAGCAATCTACAAGGGTATGTAGATGCACTCCCCTTCCCCTCGTTGCTAGATTACTCCATAGATTGATCTTAGTGATGCGTAGAAAATTTTGAATTTCTGCTACGTTCCCCAATATTGGCATCATGAGCTAGGTCTATTGCGTAGATTCTATGCACGAGTAGAACACAAGTTGTTGTGGGCATTGATTTTGTTCAATATGCTTACCGTTACTAGTCCTATCTTGTTTCGACGGTATTGTGGGATGAAGCGGCCCGGACCGACCTTACACGTACACTTACGTGAGACAGGTTCCACCGACTGACATGCACTTGTTGCATAAGGTGGTTAGCGGGTGCCAGTCTCTCCCACTTTAGTCAGATCGGATTCGATGAAAAGGGTCCTTATGAAGGGTAAATAGCAATTGGCATATCACGTTGTGGATTTTGCGTAGGTAAGAAACGTTCTTGCTAGAAACCCATAGCAGCCACGTAAAACATGCAAACAACAATGAGAGGACGTCTAACTTGTTTTTGCAGGGTATGCTATGTGATGTGATATGGCCAAAAAGAATGTGATGAATGATATGTGATGTATGAGATTGATCATGTTCTTGTAATAGGAATCACGACTTGCATGTTGATGAGTATGACAACCGGCAAGAGCCATAGGAGTTGTCTTAATTTATTGTATGACCTGCGTGTCATTGAATAACGCCATGTAATTACTTTACTTCTTTGCTAAACCGTTAGCCATAGTAGTAGAAGTAATAAGTTGGCGAGACAACTTCATGGAGACACGATGATGGAGATCATGGTATCATGCCGGTGTCGATGATGATCATGGAGCCCCGAAGATGGAGATCAAAAGGGGCAAAATGATATTGGCCATATCATGTCACTATTTGATTGCATGTGATGTTTATCATGTTTATGCATCTTATTTGCTTAGAACGACGGTAGTAAGTAAGATGATCCCTCATAATAATTTCGAGAAAGTGTTCCCCCTAACTGTGCACCGTTGCGAAAGTTCGTTGTTTCGAAGCACCACGTGATGATCGTGTGTGATAGATTCTAACGTTCACATACAACGGGTGTAAGCCAGATTTACACATGCGAAACACTTAGGTTGACTTGACGAGCCTAGCATGTGCAGACATGGCCTCGGACACAAGAGACCGAAAGGTCGAACATGAGTCGTATAATGGATACGATCAACATGAAGATGTTCACCGATGATGACTAGTCCGTCTCACGCGATGATCGGACACGGCCTAGTTGACTCGGATCATGTATCACTTAAGATGACTAGAGGGATGTCTATCTGAGTGGGAGTTCATTAGATGAACTTAATTATCCTGAACATAGTCAAAAGGTTTTTGCAAATTATGTCGTAGCTCGCGCTTTAGTTCTACTGTTTTAGATATGTTCCTAGAGAAAATTTAGTTGAAAGTTGATAGTAGCAATTATGCGGACTGGGCCGGTAAACTGAGGATTGTCCTCATTGCTGCGTAGAAGGCTTATGTCCTTAATGCATCGCTCAGTGTGCTGAACCTCGAACGTCGTCTGTGGATGTTGCGAACATCTGACATACACGTTTTGATAACTACGTGATAGTTCAGTAATGTTAAACGGTTTAGAATTGAGGCACCGAAGACGATTTCGAAATGTCGCGGAACATATGAGATGTTTCGAGGGCTGAAATTGGGATTTCAGGCTCGTGCCCACGTCAAGAGGTATAAGACCTCCGACGAGTTTCTTAGCCTGCAAACTAAGGGAGAAAAGCTCAATCGTTGAGCTTGTGCTCAGATTGTCTGAGTACAACAATCACTTGAATTGAGTGGGAGTTAATCTTCCGGATGAGATAGTGATGTTTCTCCAAAGTCATTGCCACCAAGCTGCTAGAGCTTTGTGATGAACTATAACACATCAGGGATAGATATGATGATCCTTGAAATATTCGCGATGTTTGACATCGCGAAAGTAGAAATCAAGAAGGAGCATCAATTGTTGATGGTTAGTGAAACCACTAGTTTCAAGAAGGGCAAGGGCAAGAAGGGGTACTTGATGAAACGACAAATCAGTTGCTGCTCTAGTGAGGAAACCCAAGATTGAACCCAAACCCGAGACTAAGTGCTTCTGTAATGAGGGAACAGTCACTGAAGTAGAACTACCCTAGATACTTGGTAGATGAGAAGGCTGGCAAGGTTGACAGAAGTATATTGGATATACATTGTATTAAATGTGTACTTTACTAGTACTCCTAGTAGCACCAGGGTATTAAGATACCGGTTCGGTTGCTAAGTGTTAGTAACTCGAAATAAAAGAGCTACAGAATAAACGGAGACTAGCTAAAGGTGAGATGACGATGTGTGTTGGAAGTGCTTCCAAGGTTGATGTGATCAAGCATCGCGTGCTCCCTCTACCATCGAGATTGGTGTTAAACCTAAATAATTGTTATTTTGTGTTTGCATTGAGCATAGACATGATTGGATTATGTCTATCGTAATACGGTTATTCATTTAAGGAGAATAATGGTTACTCTATTTATTTGAATAATACCTTCAATGGTCTTGCACCTAAAAGAATGGTTTATTGAATCTCGATCGTAGTGATACACATGTTCATGCCAAAAGATCTAAGATAATGATGATAGTACCACATACTTGTGGCACTGCCATTTGAGTCATATTGGTATAAAACGCATGAAGAAGCTCCATGTTGATGGATCTTTGGACTCACTCGTTTTTGAAAAGTTTGAGACATGCGAACCATGTCTATTGGTATGTGCGCATGAAGAAACTCCATGCAGATGGATCGTTTGGACTCACTTGATTCTAAATCACTTGAGACATGCAGTAAGATGGAATAAGAGAGCAACTTGTTGGAAGTAATACATTTTGATGTGTGCTGTTCAATGAGTGTCGAGGCACGCAGTGGATATCGTTGTGTTCTTACTTCACAGATGATTTGACTAGATGCTGAGGATACTTACTTGATGAAACACAAGTCTGAATTATTGAAAGGTTCAAGTATTTTCAGAGTGAAGTTGAAGATCGTCGTGACAAGAGGACAAAATGTCTATGATATGATCATAGAGATGAATATCTGAGTTACGTGTTTGGTACAAAATTAAGACATTGTGGAAATTGTTTCACAACTAATACCGCCTGGAACACCATAGTGTGATGGTGTGTCCGGACATCATAGATGCACCCTATTGGATATGGGGCATACCATGATGTATCTTATCGAATTACCACTATCGTTCATGGGATAGGCATTAGACACAACCGCATTCACTTTAAATAGGGCACCACGTAATTCCGTTGAGATGACACCGTGTGAACTATGGTTTAGAGAAACCTAAAGCTGTCGTTTCTTGAAAGTTTGGGGCTGCGACGATTATGTGAAAAGTTTCATGCTGATAAACTCGAACCCCAAGCGGATAAATGCATCTTCATAGGACACCCAAAACAGTTGCGTATACCTCCTAATTCAGATCCGGAAGCAAAAGTAATTGTTTCTAGAAATGGGTCCTTTCTCGAGGAAAAGTTTCTCTCGAAATAATTGAGTGGGAGGATGGTGGAGGCTTGATAAGGTTATTGAACCGTCGCTTCAACTAGTGTGTAGCAGGGCACAGGAAGTTGTTCTTGTCGCGCTTGCACCAATTGAAGTGGAAGCTGATGATATTGATCATGAAACTTTGGATCAAGTCACTACCAAAAACTCGTAGGTCGACAAAGATACGTACTACTCCAGAGTGGTACGTAATCTTGTCTTGGAGGTCATGTTGCTAGACAATAATGAACCTACGAGCTATGGAGAAGCGATGGTGGGCCCGGATTCGGACGAATGGCTCGAGGCCATAAAATCCGAGAGAGGATCCATGTATGAATACAAAGTATAGACTTTGGAAGAACTACTTGATGGTCGTAAAGGCTGTTGGGTACAGATGGATTTTAAAAGGAAGACGGACAATGATGGTAAGTATCACCATTAAGAAAGCTCGACTTGTCGTTAAGATGTTTTCCGACAAGATCAAGGAGTTGACTACGATGAGACTTTCTCACTCGTAGTGATGCTAAGAGTCTGTTGGAATTATATTAGCAATTACTTCATGATTTATGAAATCTTGCAGATAGGATGTCAAAAAAAACATTGTTTCCTCGACGATATTCTTGAGGAAAGGTTGTATGTGATAAACCAGAAGGTTTTGTCAATCTTGAAAGATGCTAACAAGTGTGCAAAGCTCCAGCAATCCTTCTAAGGACTGGAGTAAGCATCTCGGAGTTGGAATATACGCTTTCATGAGATGATCAAAGATTTTGGGTTTATACAAAGTTTATATGAAACTTGTATTTTCCAAAGAAGTGAGTGGGAGCACTATAGCATTTCTGATGAGTATATGTTGTTGACATATTGTTGATCGGAAATGATTTAGAATTTTTGGAAAGCATATAGGGTTATTTGAAAAGTGTTTTTCAATGGAAAACCTAGATTAAGCTACTTGAACATTGAGCATCAAGATCTATAAGGACAGATCAAAACGCTTAATAGTACTTTCAAATGAATACATATCGTGACAAGATTTTGAAGGAGTTCAAAATAGATCAGCAAAGAAGGAGTTCTTGGCTGTGTTATATGGTGTGAGTATTGAGTAAGACTAAAGACATGACCATGGCAGAAGAGAGAGAAAGGACGAAGGTCGTCCCCTATGCTTCCAGCGTAGGCTCTATAGTATGCTATGCTGTGTACCGCACCGGAAGTGTTCCTTGCCATGAGTCAGTCAAGGGGTACAAGAGTGATCTAGGAATGGATCACAGGACAACGGTCAAACTTATCCTTAGTAACTAGTGGACTAAGGATTTTTCTCGGATATAGAGGTGGTAAAAGAGTTCGTTGTAAAGGGTTACGCCGATGCAAACTTTGACACTAATCCGGATTATTCTGAGTAGTAAACCGGATAGAGCGTGGTAGCTGCATCTAGGAGATGACATAGAGATTTGCAAAACACACACGGATCTGAAAGGTTCAGATCCGTTGACTAATAACCTCTCTCACAAGCAAGATATGATCAAACCCCATGGGTATCGATTCATTACAATCACATAGTGATGTGAACTAGATTATTGACTCTAGTGCAAGTGGGAGACTGTTGGAAATATTCCCTAGAGGCAATAATAAAATGGTTATTATTGTATTTCCTTGTTCATGATAATTGTCAATTATTCATGCTATAATTATATTGACCGGAAACCGCAATACATGTGTGAATACATAGACCACAACATGTCCCTAGTGAGCCTCTAGTTGACTAGCTCGTTGATCAACAGATGGTCATGGTTTCCTGACCATGGACATTGGATATCATTGATATAGGGATCACATCATTAGGAGAATGATGTGATGGACAAGACCCAATCGTAAGCCTAGCACAAGATCGTGTAGTTCGTATGCTACTGCTTTTCTAAATGTCAAGTATCTTTTCCTTAGACCATGAGATTGTGCAACTCCCGAATACTGTAGGAATGCTTTGGGTGTACCAAACGTCACAACGTAACTGGGTGGCTATAAAGGTGCACTACGGGTATCTCCAAAAGTGTCTGTTGGGTTGGCACGAATCGAGACTGGGATTTGTCACTCCGTGTGACAGAGAGGTATCTCTGGGCCCACTCGGTAGGACATCATCATAATGTGCACAATGTGATCAAGGAGTTGATCACGGGATGATGTGTTACATAACGAGTAAAGGGACTTGCCGGTAACGAGATTGAACAAGGTATCGGCATACCAATGATCGAATCTCGGGCAAGTACTATACCGATAGACAAAGGGAATTGTATACGGGATTGATTGAATCCTTGACATCGTGGTTCATCCGATGAGATCATCGTGGAACATGTGGGAGCCAACATGGGTATCCAGATCCCGCTGTTGGTTATTGGCCGAAGAGTTGTCTCGGTCATGTCTGCATGGTTCCCGAACCCATAGGGTCTACACACTTAAGGTTCGATGATGCTAGGGTTATAGGGAAGGTATGTACGCGGTTACCTAATGTTGGTCGGAGTCCCGGATGAGATCCCAGACGTCACGAGCAGTCTCGGAATGGCCCGGAGGTGAAGATTGATATATTGGACGAAGGGTTTTGGAGTCAGGAAGTGTTCCGGAGGTACTGGGTGATGACCAGCATGACCGAAAGGTGTTTCGGGAGCCCCGACAAGTGTTTGGGGGGCTTCATGGGCCAAGGGGAGGGGGCAAACCGGCCCACTAAAGGGCTGTGCGCCCCCTTCACCTATTCCCACGTGACTAGGGGGTTTGGGGCGCCCCATCTAGGGTTCCCACCTCCTGGCTTGGGGGCCAAGTCACCCAAAGGGGAGATCCCATCTGCCTGCCCCCCCCCTCTAGGGGAAACCCTAGGGCGCCTTCCCCTCTCCCTTCCCCCTATATATAGTGGAGGTTTTGGGGCTGCCCACCACATGAGTCTCTCTCTCCCAAGGCGCAGCCCTACCTCTCTCCCTCCTCGTCTCTCGTAGTGCTTGGCGAAGCCCTGCTGGAGTACCGCGCTCCTCCACCACCACCACGCCGTCGTGCTGCTTCTGGACGGAGTCTTCCCCAACCTCTCCCTCTCTCCTTGCTAGATGAAGGCATGGGAGACTTCACCGGGTTGCACGTGTGTTGAACGCAGAGGCGCCGTTGTTCGGCGCTTAGATCGGAATCAACCGCGATCTGAATCGCTACGAGTACGACTCCTTCATCCGCGTTCTTGTAACGCTTCCGCTTAGCGATCTAAAAGGGTATGTACATGCACTCCCCTTCCCCTCGTTGCTAGATTACTCCATAGATTGATCTTGGTGATGCGTAGAAAATTTTGAATTTCTGCTACGTTCCCCAACAATTTGGTTGAGCCATTGACGCTTCAGTGATGTCTGTTCTAAAAATGCTCCAACGAGTGATTAACTTCCAACCAGATGGCAGTTTCTTAATGAGGCTCCTAAATTCCTTTGGTTTTCAATTAATTCAGTTTCTTTTGTCACGAACTTTAGTTTTTTGACAGAAAATTAGTGTGCAGTATTGTAAACCCCCACAGTAATCATCATCATCTTTTGCTGTTTAATTCCTTGGTTATAGTGAGAGGTTTGGTTGAGGCTTTGATGCTTCAGTGAGGACACGAAACAGAAAGGTTCCTTTCTTGATGTGGCACCTAACTTGCTTTAGTGGTGGTATTTGGTCCTATTCATTTCTAGCTGCATTAATTCATTCATGTTTCTTCAGAAACTGAACTAGTAGTGCAATGTGATTCAGAGGTACTAGTGCGATGTGATCCATGTGTATTCTTCAGAGACCCTCAAGATTATTTCTAGTTATAAATGAATGAATCAGGTACCTAGCACATGGTACTACTATGAACCATTGCAATGTTTATCACATATAAGCACCAATCAAACTGCTTCGAAGATTGCTACATGTGCTTACCCCAAGAGTTCACGAAGCATGGGCTTGTGCTCACTGTTTGGTCAATGTCATGTGTGACAGAAGTACAAGATGATAGTTTCCAATAGTGCTGCCAATACTCAATATGCATGTTCCAGACCATGCATCTGAACATCTAATAAAACACCAATCATACAAAGATCCAAATGTGAGTCCATGTGTATTATCAGTACTGGCATAGTACCAGCTTTTAGTTGCAGCAAAAGGATAAATTTATGGCCTCCATGAACAAATCAATGGAGCAACAAGAACATGATGCAAAAAGGAGGAAGAAAGTGAAACAACCAGGGTGATGGGGGTGCTTACCCAAGCTAGGAGCCCTGGAGGGGGGGGTCGTTGGCCCAGCACCGCACTAGAGCAGACGACGGCAAGCTCGACCATGTGCGTGCCGTGTCGTCCTCGCCCATGGAGGAGGGTGGCTGCTGCACCGAATTGAAGAAACTAGTGAGGGGCGGGGAGAGAAGAAATAAGGGGAGAGAGGAGGGCATGAATCGAGGGAAGAGGAGAGCTCACCGCACTGGAGTTGGAGGCATCCGAAACCCTAGCCGCGGGGAGGGGTCGCGCGTGAGCGCTTGCGGCCAGGAGTAGAGGATCTGGCCGGAGGGAAGGAAGTGTCGTTGCCAGGAGAACTCGTGAGTGTGCTTTGCTCCGGCGAGGGCTCCGGGAAGTAGCCGGAATCGCCCGCCATTGGTGGCGGCAGCGAGGGTTTGCCAGAGGAAGAGGAGGAAAATGAGAGAAGGATGGAGAGCTTGTTCGCTAGGCCGGGTTGCTTGTCTCGCTGGGCTGGGTTAGTTGTAGCGCATGCAATGGCCTGCGCTATGACTATGTTTCTAGTGCTAGCGCGTCCTAGCAAGCCCATGCTAGTAGTATGACCTGTCCGCAGGGCACGGTTGGAGATATTTACTAGTAGCATGCCCAAAAGAAACAAGCGCTACTAGTAATTACCAGTAGCATGGCATGACAAATAAACGCTACTGGTAAACTTCTATGTATAAACATTTTCCTAGTAGTGAGCACGCCTTCCCGTGCTACTAATAGCCAAAAAAACCAATGCTACTGGTAAGGGTTTCCCTTGTAGTGTGATACTCTGAAAAATGTCTGAACCTCTCCGAAACTATTCATGTGTCCGAACATAACCTTCCAATATATCAATCTCTACCTCTCGACCATTTTGAGACTCCTCGTCATATCCGTGATCTCATCCGGGACTCCGAACAAACTTAGGTCATCAAAAACACATAATTCATAATACAAATCGTCATCGAATGTTAAGAGCGCAGACCCTATGGGTTCGGGAACTATGTAGACATGATCGAGACACATCTCTGATCAATAACTAATAGCGGAACCTGGATGCTCATATTGGCTCCTACGTATTGTACGAAGATCTTTATCGGTCAAACCGCATAACAACATACGTTGTTCCCTTTGTCATTGGTATGTTACTTGTCTGAGATTCGATCGTCAATATCTACATACCTAGTTCAATCTCATTACCAGCAAGTATCTTTACTCGTTCTAGAATGCATCATCCTGTAACTAACACATTAGTCACGTTGTTTGCAAGGCTTATAGTGATGAGCATTACCGAGAGGGCCTAGAGATACCTCTCCGATACACAAAGTGACAAATCCTAATCTCGATCTATGCCAACTCAACAAACACCTTCGGAGACGCCTGTAGAGCATCTTTATAATCACCCAGCTATGTTGTGATGTTATATAGCACACAAGGTGTTCCTACGGTATTCGGGAGTTGCATAATCTCATAGTCAGAGGAACATGTATAAGTCATGAAGAAAGCAATAGCAATAAAACTTAACAATCATTCCTAAGCTAACGGATGAGTCTTGTCCATCACATTTTTCTCTGATGATGTGATCTCGTTCATCAAATGACAACACATGTCTATGGTCAGGAAACATAACCATCTTTGATTAACGAGCTAGTCAACTAGAGGCATACTAGGGACACTTTGTTTTGTCTATGTATTCACACATGTACTAAGTTTCTGGTGAATACAATTCTAGCATGAATAATAAATACTTATCATGATATAAGGAAATATAAATAACAACTTTATTATTGCCTCTAGGGCATATTTCCTTCAAGAACTCTGTCAATCACTATCTTATCTGGAAGATTAACTCCCATTTGATTCAAGCGATTGTAGCACCCAGCCATTCTGAGCACATGCTCAATGGCTGAGCTATTCTCCTCCATCTTGTATTCAAAGAACTTTTCAGAGGTCTCATACCTCTCAACACAGGCATGAGCCTGAATTACCAATTTCGGCTCTTGGAACATCTCATATATTCCAGGGCATTCAAAACGTCTTTGAAGACCCGATGCTAGCTGTTCACAACATCCACAGATGACGCTAGAGGGGTTGGTACATCGAGCGGTGCATCAAGGACATAAGCCTTCTATGTAGCAGTGAGGACAATCCTTAGACTACAGACCTAGTTCTCATAATTGCTTACAATATCTTTCAATTTAGTCTTTCTCTAGGAACGTATTAAAACAAGGAGCTATAGTGCGAGCTATTGATCTACAACATAATTTGCAAACACAATATAGACTATTGTTCATGATAATGAGTTCTATTAATTATATTACTTAAAAACACCCACTCAAATTGGCATCCCTCCGGTCATCTGAGTGTAACATGATCCAAATTCACCAACCCAAGTCCGATCATCACGTGAGATGAGGTGGTTTCAATGGGGAACATATCCATGTTGATCATATCTACTATATGACTCATGTTCGACCTTTCGGTCTCCTGTGTTCTGAGGCCATGTTTGTACATGCTAGGCTCGCCATGTTTATCCCAAGTGTTCCACACGTGCAAAACTAGCTTGCAGCCGTTGTATGTAAACGTAGAGTCTATCACACCTGATCATCACGTGGTGCCTCGAAACGACGAACTTTCGCAGCGGTGCACACTTGGGGAGAACACAATTTTATCTTAAAATTTTAGTGAGGGATCACCTTATAATGCTACCTCGTCCTAAGAAAAATAAGATGCATAAAAGGATTAACATCACATGCAAATCATAAGCGACATTATATGGCCATCAACTTGTGCTTTTGATCTCCATCTCCAAAGCACAAGCATGATCTCCATCGTCAGCGACATGACACCATGATCAAGATCATCATGTCGCCATCGGGGTTGTCACGCCAACCATTCTTCTCACTAGTAGAAAATGGACCTTTAAAACCGGTTTGTAAGGGCCTTTAGTGCCGGTTATGGAACTGGCACTAAAGTGTGGGCACTAAAGGCCCCCCCTTTAGTACCGGTTCGGCACGAACCGGCGCTAAAGTGCCACCACGTGGCGTGAGCTCACGCCCTGGTATGGGGGACCTTTAGTACCGGTTGGTGTTACCAACCGGTACTAAAGGTTTTTTTTTTGAATTTTTTTAAAAAAAATTTGGAAAAAAAATTGATATTTTTTTGATTTTTAATTTTTCTGAATTATTTGATAATTTAGTCTCTAATCACCACCTCTCTTAACTGCTCAAGTGTGGACCACTCATTCCAAATCATCTAACTTCCCGACTGGTCACCCATCCCTCTCACTACTCTAGCCCAAGCACGCTTAACTTTCGGGTTCTCTCCTTCGTTTCCAAGTCTGCACTTGTTGTTTTCCTGACAATAGTAAGGTGTTAATCCTATTAACCCTCAGGAGTTTAGCTTGAGCATCAAGTCACACATTTCACCGTTTGAGTTTCAAACTATTATTCTAAAAAAAAGTAATTATTTAGTAACGCTAATATTTCTTGAATAAGTTTGACCATAGTTTGACCACAGTTTGACCATAGTTTGACCATATTTGACCAAAATTCAAAAAAATGAAATAATTATTTAGTAACACTAATATTCTTGAATAATTATGTAGTAACATTAATACTTCTTGAATAAGTAGTTTGACCAGATTTAACCAATTTTTTTTAGAAAAACTGAAATTTGACCATATCTTTTTTTCCTTTTGGAATTTGAGGATTCTAAAAAATTCCAAACAGCGGATTTTCGTGCTGAATTTTTTGATATATTATACGTTTTTTTCCGACATCGTATGCAAAAGTTATAGCCGTTTTACATTTTTCCTACACTTTTTGCAAAACATGTCCAAATTTAAGTTTTCAAATTTTCCTAACTAGTAGATGTAGTAATATAACTACCTCTCGAAGGATTTTATTTTTTGAAGTTTTTATCATTTTCTTTTGATTTTTTCAAAACTG